>NW_010433120.1:60991-63638 GCF_000710305.1 Buceros rhinoceros silvestris
GGAAAGAGAAGAGAAACCTGGTATATGAAGAATCAAACTCTGGTAAAAATACACTTGAATACAGCTATGTAAACCATTACAGCAAAAGGGTGATATTTGACCATTTGAAAAAAAAAGTCTACAGATGAAATCTTGGAAACCTGATATGCTTACAAAACATATTTGAAAAAGCGGGTTTTATTTCCTTTGTTTCAATTTTCTCTTCCCTCTGTTGACATCCTCCAGCCTGGTGGCAGAAGAATTAAGATATCCTTTTACAGATTTGGACAAATGGCTTTTAGTCATGCTCTTTACACATGCAGAGGCCTCTCAGTACGTCGTATTGAAAGTGTCCATTTGCATTAGGGGACCAAATTAGAATTAGCTGCAGTTGTAGATATATAACTTTGCTTAGTAACACTAAGAAATGTGGTTTACTTAAGCTAACCAGATAAAGCAACTTTAATCTTTACAATCCATCAATCTGATATTCCCACAAAATAAAATTCAATGAGAAATTTTCACGTTAATCTTCATTGCATTCCTGTCCAGCACACGCATGCTTTTGGTTGGAGGCTAGGAGAACATACAGAAGGACTATACTGGGACCAGTAATGTTTAACGTCTTCATCAATAACATAAACTAGTGGGATCAAGAGGACCTCAGCATGTTTGCACACAGCACCAGGCTGAGTGGTGTAATCGACGCACCTGAGGGATGGGACTTCCTCCAGAGGGACCTTGACAAGCTGGAGAAGAGGACCCATGTGAACCTCATGAGATTCCACAAGGTCAGGTGCAAGGTCCTGCACTTGGGTCAGGGCAAGCCCTGGTATCCATACAGGCTGGGGGATGAAGGGATTGAGAGCAGCCCTGCAGTGAAGGACTTGGGGATACTGGCGGATGAAAAGCTGGACATGAACCATCAGTGTGTGCCTTCTGCATCAAAAGAATCATGGCCAGCAGGTCAGGGGAGGCAATTCTGACTCTCTGCACTGGTGAGACCTCATCTGGAGTACTGTGTCCAGCTGTGGAGTCCCCAGCACAAGAAAGACATGGATCTGATGGAGCAGGTCCAGTGGAGCACTTCTGCTATGAAGACAGGCTGAGAGAGTTGGGATTGTTCATCCTAGAGAAGAAAAGGATCCAGGAAACCTTATGGTAGCCTTCTTTTAGTACTTAAAGGGGCCTTACAAGAAAGAAGGGTACAGAATTTTTAGTAGATTCTCTAGTGATAGTACAAGGGGTAATGGTTTATAAACTAAAAGGTGGTAGTTTCAGACTAGATATAAGGAAGAATCGTTTTTATGATGAGAGTTGGAACACGTTGGAACATGTTGCCCACAGAGGTTGTAGATGCCCCATCCATTTTTACACAAGGTCTCGAGTTTATCTGACTTTTTTAGATATTGTTCATTTACATTACAGAGTGCTTCAATTTGTCTCAACCTCTTATATCTTTAAGATGACCTAAAAATAATACTTAAACTTAAAACTTTAGCTTTTCAGCTAAATCATATCTTGCTGATTATTATGAAACTATTACATGTTACTTAATAGTAATTTTAAAGAGTTTTTTTTCTAGTTTTAAAGAATTTTTAAAAAACAGTTGTGCACAAAACTCAAGACTCAAAAATATTGGATTCCCCAGAAATTTACCTAAGTTAAATAATTCCACATATTCATATTCATGCTATTAAGGATTTTTTGTGACACCTAGATTTCAAATCACCTAAAAGTTCTGGGTGCTCTGCTTTGAGTCCAACTCATCTACACCTAATTCCAAAATAATCAGTGTTCACAGCTGTTCATGTATGCACAAGGGAAGAGATGGTCCTACACCATCTTTCCTATGAAGATGGCATTTCTATGGCAAACTCAGATACTTGTTCAAACAACCTTGTAATTCACCTGGAGCATATCCTCTCCATAAAAACTTGATCCTCTGCAAGTGAAGATCATGGCAAAGCTTAGAAATTCAAACAAATGTTGACAGAGACTTTCTTTCCAAAATATTTTCCCAGCTCTAGTATTTATTCATGGTGAAGACTTCTTTTATTTGCTGTACTTCCTTTTCCCAGTACTCAAAAAACAAACTATATGAAGAATCAGAAGTTAGCATGAAAAAAAGCCACAGGAATGTCACTAACACAGTAACACTGAGGTTGGTTTTTTTGTACATCTCTTCTTGTCCACTACTCTAGGGAACAGGTGTTTACTTTGATTTCTCTAACTGCACCACCTATGGGCTTTTTTCACTGTTAGTCATGTTGGCAAAGAACAACTGGGCATAGTGGCTGTTTTGCAGTACTCACATAATGTTGGAAGAAACTCCACATATGTGATGTTTATAATCTTTTTCAAGATACCACCTCCGGCTGCTCAGTAAGATGACTGAAATGAATAATTTCAGCCTGCAAACACTTTAATTTATTCACGACCAATAAATATCTGTACAGTATGTCTGCTTCCCTCCTGCTACCCCCAAGTCATTCATTACTTAAACATTCCCATCTGGCTGCTACATCTCCTTGCTCATTGAATATCTGGCACACGCTTATTTTCCTTCCTTTGTCTGGTAAGATGTATTGTGATTGTCTTCACTATGTTCCTCCAATTTGTGAGGACAAATTAGAAGCGGGGGGGGGGGGGGGGGGGGGGGGGGGGG
>NW_010433120.1:63702-78585 GCF_000710305.1 Buceros rhinoceros silvestris
GGGGAAGGGGTGAGGGGGGAGAGTGGGAGGAAGAATGATTTAAAACTTTGCAAATTGTAACGTCTTCTAGTCATGGTCTTCCAAAACATCAATATACCTTATGATGCTATTTTTCAAGGTGTGTTAAACTCTTCACCACTATGATAACAAGTGTTGCCACTGTGGTCAGATTTCACTTAAACAATTACCTCTTACCCACACTGCAAACCAATACTGTAAGCTGGAGTAAGCATGACTACAAGCAAGTCAAACCTAGCTGAATAGCTCCTCTTTTCCAGATGGAGATGTCGATTTAGACACACTTCAAGCCTGACAGAACCTATCAACCTGTCAACTGTACCTCTGATGTTATTAAAGAGTTGGGGTAAACAAAATCTCCACAAGGTGGGATGGAGGAAAATGAGGGGAAACATATAATTTCATAATTTTAAAAAATCCCTAAAGTAATTAGATTTTATTACACTACTAAAATTGCAAACCCTTTAAAGTATCATCAAAAAAACATATAAATACCTTTCCCACCTAGGCCATTTGTTCAAGGTCTCATGGCACAGAATGAGGATGTAGATGTTGAATATTATAGAACAGACTATCAGTTGGAAGAGACCTACAATGATCATCTAGTCCAACTCCCTGATCAATTGAGGGCTGATCGAGTTACAGCATGTTGTTAAGGTCATTGTCCAATTGACTCATACAATGACAGGCTTGGGGCATTGAAGATCTCTCCAGGAAGCCTATTCTGGTGCTTAATTGCCCTCTCAGTAAAGAAATGCTTCCTACAATCTAGTCTGAACCTCCCCTGGCACAGCTTTCAACCATTCTTGTCCATCCTGGCGCTGGATACCAAGGAGAAGAGATCAACACTTTCCTCTCCACTTCCCCTCCTCAGAAAGCTCTGGAGAGCAATAAGGTAGTCCCTCAACTTCCTTTTCTCAAACTAGAGAAGCCCAAAGTCCTTGGCTGCTCCTCATACGTTGTGCCTTCTAGCACTTCCACTGTCTTTGTTGCCTTCTTATGGATGCATTCAGAAGATTCTTAAATCTGAAAGAGGCAGATTAAATACTCTATTAGCAGCTCAAAAAAGTCTCACAATCACTACCACTTGTTCTTGTGGGGAACTTCAACCTACCACACAAGGGGAGCTTGGTAATTCACCAGACTGGTACTAATTAAAAAATTAAGCGCAGAACAGCAACAGCCTTGCAACTGCTCTTGCATGCAATCATAACATTCACTCAGAAGTTTTCCAGAACCATAAACTAGAGGTTAAGGTCTAAAGGAGGTCATTTAAAATTCTGCTTTAAGAACAGAGCTGCTGGCTTTCAACATATACTGCTCTCCCCCGGTCAACAGTTAGCAGAGCTGCTCTTTCCACCGAGACCTGCCCTCTCTGGGGCACACAATGCATGTGTGCTCTGCTACTGTTGTTAGCCAGAGGAGAAACTGCAGCATGCTTTAGAAATGTAGGGCAGCCAGGAAAAGCATGGGAAAGGAGGGTATGACACAACTACACCACTCCCACGAGGTACTTTGGTGCCTCCTCATTAGGCAGACACTAATTAGGTTCAGACAGCTACACAATGAAATGTTTCTTGATTTGGTTCAATTGATTGTTTCATTTCATAAGATATGACCCAAAATACAAGATATTGTTTACATCTCATCAAAATAAAAGCAAAGAATTTCAGTTTTACCCAAATACGGCCACACTTTCCACTGCGGAAGGGGGAAAACAGAAAATTCCTAGTGACAATCCTTTTAATTTCATTATATTATAATGCAAAACAATTTAAGGTTAAAAGCACATTCAAGAATATCTGTGTCTTGTGACGAGTTATGAAGATAAAGCTTCAGATGAAATACGTATTCACAGTTCATCAGATCACACTGACTATTTTCATGGTATCAAATTTGAATAGACAAATCCAGATTCTGCTGGAAAATAGAGTAAGGACCCAATTAACTTGAATTTTATCAAAGTTTTATATTGGTTCACATGCTTTGAAATCCTAGATATAATTATAAGAGAATGCTATATTTTACTTTTGCTAAAAGAGTCTAATCATGAGGAAAAATCCTAAGAATGTTTTATTTTAAACATAAAGGTTCACAATTTCTACACTTTGTTCTTTATTATCACCTTTATTTTAAGTTGTTCTCACCAATAGTATTACTACACAATGAGGAAAAAGAAATTAATAGATGTTGTATTATGTATAGCATCATTTGGCTTAAACTGAAGAAGAGATTGAAAAGAACTTCAGTCAAATAGAAGCCTTATGAAGTACTGACAATAAAGAAAATCCTCTTTTTTAATATATACATACGTAACAGGAATATAATTAAATAAAAATCTCCAGTCTCCTTTATACTGTAACAGTTAGTGATTTGCTTTCTTCCTTTCTGTGAAATGATATGTCTGAAATAAAGCATGCTTTTCCCGGCTTCACTACCAATTATTTCCAATCCTAAAAAAAACCTGTTCATCTATTAAGCTATTCCATGAACTATCTATATTAAAAGAAATAATTCTTATTGCTACCTTGGAAGAAATTCCTAAGGTACAAAAAAAAAAAAAGAGTACTTTTTCTCTTAGCTAGATTAGAACGTACCTTCCATTTACCTGTCTTAATACAGTAAAAAGAAGTCACCTACTATTCTATGCAAAACACATCTGTGCAGTATTGTAAAGATTATTCCATTAGACACTTAAATACCCCTGAGAACTCTGTTCTCAAGACCTCTGGGCTAGTAAATCTATACAGCATGCCTAGATGTCTTACGCTATTAGTATTAGCCACCATAGTTGTGTATTTTTCCGTTGAAATAAACTCTTTCTGATGTACTTAATAGTTGGAGCTATACTTTTGTGCTTATCAGATTTAATTTCAAAGTGCTTGCAAAGAACTTGACAGGTTGAGAACCCGGAAGATTTGCAGAATTTGCAAACACCAGGATTTGACAGACAGTATTCATTTTAATAAAATACTCTTTGCAGATACCATTTTTGATCTAAAAAACCCCTCCAAACTAGAACTACAGGGTAGCACCAATCTATTCTATATATGACCCACAGCACACAGACCAACAAAATAAACAGTGTGAGAGGCATAACTGTACAAAAGACATTCTGATCAGCGCTGTAAGCCAAGTGATCATTTACTTATCACAAAGAGTATTTTGCACATTTACCAGGCATACTGATCTTGTAAAATTCACACAGATAATCTTTCTTCAGCACTAAGGAGTTATGAATGTAAGGAAAATATTAAAATGTGTATCATCCACACACAATTCTACTTCCTCTGGACATGGTAATGAGGTCTCTGAGGGAAATCACCACCAATAAGGTATACAAAAACTCTGCTCAGTGCCCCGAGATGAGAAACTCAGCTAAGAGTGAAAAGGATCGATAAGGGCAATCTGTCCCACACAAGAAAATCGATTACTGAGTGGGGATTGCACACCTTGCAGCTACCCCTGCAAATTATGCTTCCTTTGAAGGTTTTACTGGCTCTTTGTGCTCTATCCATGTAAAAAAACAGAAGCAAAAGTTTCTGAAATTTAAATGGTTTTAGAAGTGCTGTAGAAATCATATATTAAAGCTGCTGAATGTTTGGGTAGGAGAAACATTGGCCTTCTAAAAGATGATTGTCTTGCAAATTAAAACCAACAGAGCCAGGAGTTTATTTTGGGAAGATTAGATCCAAATAACTGATTGTTTAATGAAGCTTAGGCAGGCAACAAAGAAAGCATTAAAAGGAGTTGTAGCTTTTATTTTTGACAAAGCGTGTAATTATGACATCAGAAGTAGATATACTCCTTTAAAAAGTCAAGACACCTCAGATCTTGGAAGAATGTGATTCCCTAATTTTCTGCTTTCAAACATAAGCTGCCCAAAGGGAATAGATGTTTTCTCAGTCCTGTTCCCTTTCAGCAAAATTCTATCATGTGTACCATGTGGTGATGCTAATGAATCTGCATTTTTTTCCAAAGGTCTGCTCCTGTTTAATCAACTAATGTAATGAAGACCAACATAAAAAAATTGCTCCTTTCGTACATTTGACTGTAACTTAGTTCTTAGACATTTATTTTTACAAAGTGTATCATATAACCCTGTCATACTTAATGAGACAAAATTTCCACAAACTTGAAAGGAAAAAATTAAGTAATGACAATACTTTGGGGTCCAGTAAAGTAACTGGCTAACATTATATCTCATATTATCACTGAGCAGCGGTACTGTCTGCAGTATGGTTACTCATCTTCATATTTTCCCATTAACATCTACCATATGCCTAGAATATCTTTTTAACACAAAACTGTAATTATTTTGCCTAATTAACTGATACATTAAATCAAAGGCAGACTCTGCAAAGTAAGTTAAACTATACTAGTTATGGATTGTGATGTTGTATTTTCATTCTTAGAATTGTCAGTGAAGTTTCTGACTGTGATTAATGCAAACTGATTAACTTCCTTTTTATAGTTTTAATCTTCCTAAAATGTGTAAATATATTCTGGTATTGCCAGAAGATCTCAAAATTACAGCTGAAAGAATTAATTTTTCCATTATTTACTGAATTCAATCACCATTAACTCAATCCCATCAATGCTTTATAAACCTCCAAACTCTGTGCATGTGGTGGTAAAAAAACACCTCAATCTTTACCGCTTTTCTATTTTTCAGGCTTACCTTACTGAAAAATAGTTAATCACACAATCCTTTCATGATCTGTCTTTAGAATGTTTGCCCAGCAGTTTAAACAAATTGGCTATAACACTTAGGAAGCCAGTCTGGATTTACAGTCTTACTGAAAATGGTTTACGTCCCTTTGCCCTTCATAAATGAATATTGTGTCAAATAGCTACTCATTAATCAGCTATTTTAATGCAAAATACGCATAGAAATTTACAGTGACCAGTAACAAGAAGTATGGAGCAAATATTATAAATTAATTATTTACTTCCTTGCTAATTTGCATTTGATTACACCACACTGAGTCTTTTTTATTCTCTCTGACACTATTTCCTCAAATCTCTGAGTTTTTAAAAAAAGTATTGCCTCTCAACACAATGCAAATTTGAAGCAACTACACTGAAATGAACAGAGCTAACCAAAAGAAACATGTTTTTTTAAAAAGAGTATCTGGCTGACAAGATATGAAAATGCAAAATGAAGCATTTTAAAGAAAACAGTATATGTTTTGTCCATCTATGATTCAACAGCCAAAGGCATTGGGTCACTTCTCACTAAAAATAGGTTTCACTAATAAATTTCATATAATTCTTTTTCATTTTCTGTCAGGGTAAGTTAAAACACAGTTAACCTAAGAGATATGCAGGTGTGATCATAAGACCAATGTTCAGCAGCATTGAACCATTCAAACGATTGTGTCAAGGCAAGCCAGCAAATAATTTGTATCTTCCAGTGTTAAGTGTTCTGCCAAAAAAATGAGCACATTACTTGTTCTTGTAACACAAAACTGAGCCTAAAATTAGGAAATTCCTAAACATACACCCGAAGAAACTCTAGGAAGTCCAGGAAGAAACTTCAAATTGCGTAGATACTGTATAAACACTACAGTGTGTAGCCAAGTTTCCTCCCTTTAAAAGTAAGTTAAGTGCATCATTCAACGGGGCAAATATCATACTTTCTACCACTTTTCTTCAAAAGAATCTGCAACTCTCTATTCTTAGACTTTTAAGCCTTTTTAAATACATAAGTAGCTCTCACAGTGCTGGCATTAGGGCCAGATTTTCAAAGGAGTTTAGCTCTTATTTTAGAACCTAAATAAATTGGCAGATTATCAAGTAAGCTGAGCTTGTTGTCATTAAGTACCTTAAGAGTGGGAGGGAGACGGAGCATGGATATCTTGAACGCTTTTCAAAGTTTAATTTTCTCTTTCTAAAGAATGCTGGAAATCTGATTCCACTTCCAGGTGCCATGTAATTAAATCATTAGGCATTAGGGTCTTAAAACCCTCACCCTTAAGAAATAGCGACAACCCCACACCTGCAGTAAATAGGACAGAGATCATGCCAACTCCATCCTTATCTGATTACATTACAGTAGCTAACTTAGGTCTATATGTTATTATCTTGCCCACAATGTACCTTTCCCACTCCAAGGGAACTTCACTCATGGTATGGCATAGGATTCAGTAGAAAAGATGTTCTTAATCACACAAAGCAACAACATATAAGGTATAGCAACATGACAAAAAGACATAACACTGAAAACTCACTGAAAATGTTTGGCCCTGCACATTAAGCTGTTAAAATTGGAGGGGAGGCAAGAAAGGCGGAATAGGGAATTAGGTGATGCAGGTTGCTGAAGAATGGGACACTAAAAAAAGAAACTAAAATGCTATAATTTGGTCAAACTTCTATTTTCCCTTTCCATCTTTCCTATGCATATATTTCTATGCTTTATTAAAGGCTGCCTACATGGCTTTTGATTGCCAATTATAATTCTTTGAGTTTGAAATTCTCCACAAACTTGGCATTTTTCCAGCTGCTGACATGCTCTGTAGTGAAAGGTTGTATAGAGAGGGCATTTATTTGTCCACAATTCAAATCATAAGATATGTGCTAGAGGACTTTTTTCAGGTCATGATACGTCTTGCTGATTCCTAACTGACAGCTACCGTATGGAGAAGTGTAGGAATTGCTTTCTAGCTTTCTATATAAACTATTTCTGATCACTGTTTTTCTTTAGACATTTGGTCAAGAAATGGCTGCCACTGATTTAATGGGACTCAGGTGAAGGGAAGGTAGGGTTAAGTTGAAAGGCATTACTGATTAAGTACCATCGCTCTTTTTTTCCTTTTCAACAATTTAATTTAAACTGTTCTAAATCCTTTTTCCTTTTTAGGAAAGGTTATAACCTTATAAATTTATAATGAAATACACGTTGAGCATACTTGAGGCAAAGTACACATTGTCAAGTGGCCTGGAGATTACACTTGCTCACGTTTGAAAATTGTATGCAACTACAGATCAACTCATTTCAGAAATAATCAGGTAAAGATACCTATAAAGCCAAACAGAACTGTGTTAGCATGACACCACAGTAGTATTTTAATACTTTATGAAATGCAGATTACATAGATGCAAACATAGCAACCCTTATTTTGTTACAATTATTCTGAAATTTTAGTACTAAATATATTCCAAGTAATGTTGCTCAGATGAAGACCATTTACAAACTGCTGGACATTTCACCAGTTTGCTACTACTGTTAATTTCTCAGCTACTCCTTACCGCAACAATTAAAAACGGGCCTTAATTAAAGATTTCAAAATTGAGTTTGCTGAATTCTATTTTTAATTTAAAAAAATTGCTCATTTGATGATTAACCAGACCTGTTTAATCAGATAAATATATTAATTTACCAGAATTATGTGAAGAATCTCTCTGGTAGTTACAGATTTTGGTTGGATTAGACAGAAGAATATTGCAGGAGCTCTATTCTGGAAAGATGAGAGGTGAACTAGTATTCTGAGACCTTAAAAAACAAGACCAATAATCATCAATACCCATGCAGCTAGATGCTGCAAAAGAGGAATATTGAGAACCGCTGAGCAAACTAAGTTGCCCAAATCCTAAGTTTCTTTCTGTAATGTTAACCATAAGATCTACTGCCTGATACAAACATCTTAGGCAGGTAACATGGAACGCTTGTCTCTAAACACAGGCACAAAGTTCTGAAATCTGGGATATGAGTATAAAGACACATGGAAAGACATGAACACCACCAATAGAGAAACAATATCTTCAAGATTTTTTGAAATGACTAGTGACAAATAATTTATTAAGAGTAAGATTGCTTCAACTCACTTGTTCAGTTGAATTTAGGTTGTGAAGAGATTAGCTTCTGGACAGTTGTTTACCTCTCCCTCTGCTAAAGGTTTAGATACAGAGCAGGTAAAACATCTTGCTCAAGCCATGGCGGTCATGTCACCACATACAAATACCACTAAAATGTAATAATCATTAATAGAACTTAATATGTCAGCCTATGAACATGGAACATCTAAATATCCCCTTTAAGATTACACCTTCACAGTTTGATTTTCAAAGGTTCTATGCTTTTCAAAAATCTATATACCTTGCAAAGTAGCATAAATTTAGTCTAGAGAGAGGCAGCCGGAAGAGTAACCTTTAGAAATCAGGCACAAGTCAGGTATTAGCTCATGAGTCAGCAAATCAGACCCTGAAAATCATGCATTTTCTAAAGCAAGCTCTGCAGCAGGTAGTATGTAATCCTACACAGGATACGGACGTGTGTACCCCTTACTACCTTAAAGAAGAAAAATCTTCAGTAAAGAAGATTTAAAGTAATATTCTCTAACGAACACAATAAAAATGAACCAGGTCCCTCAACAATCAAAAAATGAATATTGTAACCCTTGAAGAATTTAAACCTCATTTATATGGTTAAAGTGAGGTGGTAAGCCCTGAAGCACTAATCAGATGTATTAAATATGAAAGAAAATATCAGACATGGGAAAGGACTGTAATTAAAATCTGAACACATACCAACAGAACAGCTCCAACATTACTAAACAGAAATCAAACACTGGTATTTGGTGTCAGGGGACTGAATAATAAGCCACCATTTAATCACTCCTATCTGTTCTTGTAAGCGCATACTTTGTTAAGTATTACATTAATTTTAAGTATTAAGAGTTAATTGTCTTGCAAAGAATGCAAGAATTGCTGGTCTTACACCAGAAGTAATATTTTTTTTTAATATTTGCATTCTTCTGAAATTTGCCTTATTCTGCATCAGAAATCAAGAGAGTGAGGGGCGAGCGTGTGAAGTAATTTGTTTTTACTTTAAAATATTTTAGAATTCGTCTTCCAAACACTTTTTTTAAAAAAACCCTATATTTCCCATTAGTTTGACCTGATTGCATGAGCTATCAGTAATAGCAATCATTACTATTATCAAAATCAGTAAAAGTAACACTTGAAACAGCTTATATTCTCTATTTAATTTTTTAGTGCACAACAGCTGCCGCTTACAACTTAGTTTCTAGATCAAAGCATTTCCCAGTTCTCCTGTAATAGAGTTGACTTCTGTAGAGTGTAGTGGTTTCTCATTCTTCTTATCTTCATATTTCTATATTATAAGTTCTCTCACAAAACAACCCTAACATGTCCTTCCTTTGCATCCATTTGAAAGTGCAGCTATAAATGCAGAAGGTATCAGCCAGTTGCAATGTAGTTGCACTATGCAGCTGGATAATAGAAAGCTCAAGGTACAACTAGGTAGTGCAGTATGTAATTTTTTTTCTTATTTCTCCCCCCTTCCATTGTAACATACATCACTCCCACTGAGCTCGTGGCAACAGAATACTCCATTTTCCAGTAAAGAAGTCCTAATGATTCCATTTTTCCAACAAGATACTCTCTCAGATGAACTGCAAAAAGCACTTTTTAAATTACATTGCAAAAGTTACATGTGGCGTTATAACACTGAGAAAAATGGAAGATAAGAAAATATAAAGAATATGCTATGCAAAGGTATTTTGTTATAGAAATTACCTTGGTCCTTTCTAAGTTCCATTCCTGTGTTCCCCTCATAAAGCCATCCCTTTCTCCTGTCACCGTATCAGCTGTCTATCAGCTTTCTACAGATCTGAGAGATGTACATCTTTTTCTGCACCATTCCTTTAAGTAACCTCGCTAGGAAGCAAATGTTTTCCTCTGAGCCGGGTTTTGTCCAGCAACCTTCTAGAGCTTTCCCCTTTATATCTGATGCAAAGAGCAATCCACGAGAACTGCTAGCACTGCTTGGCTTTAATAACTTCTACTACTGAAGAGCGGAAATAACACCACACTCTCTTGCTGTTGCTATACCCTTAGATACATCAAAGGCTGGTTTACATGATCTGCTAACAATAGGGTTATGTGATAATTTTTGTATCTAACAGCTTCATGCATTTCTTTTCTGAAGTAGCAACGTCTCTGATAATACTTGTGAGCCTAACTACTTGATTTCCACAGGCTTTCATTTGACTGATTGCCACATACCTACTACTTCACATCAAGGAAGAAAAATTACTTTTGAATACTGACATCCAGTCTATTTTTCTGACGAAACAGAATGAGCACTTTTAGCTGTAGTTGATATCCCTGGCTAAATCTCATCAATTCACTGAAATGTAGTTCCTTTCAAACCTTCTGGGTGTTTTAAGAAACAGAAAGAGGGCTTCCCATTATCTTCCTCTTTTCTTTCCTGCCTCTCTTCCCCACCAACCACAAGCTCAGTTTAGAGTCAGCAAACAGCACTAAAACATATCTTTGCACAAAGGAGGGGGTACTTTTGTTAAATCACAACCATAGTTCAACTTACCAAATTCATTATTATATAGCAGAATATATTTTTAATTGACAATCTGAATCTATCCATCACCTTGTTCAAATTTCAAGTTAGAAAAAAACATTTGGATACTCTCAGAATGTAATATATGTTATTTTCCTTTTTCAACAAAATCTGCAATGGAAAAAAAAGTCCTTTAAGATTAGTTTACAGTCTATCTAGAGTCAAAATAACTTTTTTTTTCCTTTTTTTTAAAAAAAAAAAAAAACAAAAAAACCTAAACCGGACAAATGACAACAACATATCAGGACCATTTCTGCATTTCCTGGAAGCACTGCTTGCAGAGATAGCTAAGATCCTGACACTTGGTATTGAGTTTTTAGATTTCAACAGTTTAGGTACAAAATATGCCTCATTTCCTTTTCCACTATGTTTTATATGAAGTCAGTCTTTACAATCTTCAAAATAAGCCACAGATGATCTGTACTGCAACCATACATCCCAGAGTTTCCAACAGAAAAAGGACTAGCTCCCATGAGGTTTGCAAGCTTTGCCAAACCTGCACATGCATTTGGAGTCTTCCGTGAACCCGAAGAAAATACTAGAAGTGAATCTGCATTCATAATGCAGACACATATTTCTCCCCTCAGCTGCAGAATCCTGAAATTTGAACTGTGATCAAGTGTCTCAGGAATAGATACAGGGACACAGAAAGAGCAAGTCCTAGTAGCAGTTTAGTGACATATGTATTTAACGACACATACACCACTGTTGGTTTACCTGTCTACTTTGATCAACACTGCTCTCAGTCCCCAGTAGAGTTCTACCATGCTTTTATTACCCTGCGCTACATATCCCTGTCCTCCTGATTCACTTATTTCCTCCAATCCGTTTCATCATTATGTAAATCTTGCGCTCTGAAATGTTGTCTTTAGGCAAATTTCAAGCAAATATTTCATGTCTTTTATTTATTGAAGAAAACTACAGTAGTTAGTCAAAGAGCTTAGGAGAATCACCAGTAGACAATTAGGGATAAAAACAGTTCTCTGGAAAAAGATAATCTAAAAATAATCTAAGAAACCAAGGACAACATAATGAAGTTAGAAAAGAAAGGCCTTTTACATTGTGAGAAACAGTGATGAGTAAAAGTTCTGATTTCAGTATTGATACTAACTGTACTTTCTAATCTGAACTTATAATCATGAACACTTTACAGACACTCATCACATACTTCGAATGAACTTGGCTTGGACTCCCTTAAGTCTCATACATGAGCCTTGAAGCAAAATCTCCCAAATTCTGAGAAAGCCAAGAGTTGAGGGTAATGGTAAAGTTACTGAAAACATGCTTGAATAATAGTAACTTTTCTCCTTTAATAAATCTGTAAGTCTAACCATTTGATGCTAACCCTGCTGTCATGATTCTCTCTTGAAGAACACTCGGTCATTAGAAACTAGTTTGCCTGGCCACCAGTACTATTAACACACTACCTGTGACCAATAAAACCAGCAAAAGACATGCTAAATTGTATTTGGAAGGAAGGAATAGAAAACTTATATTTATACATGGGTAAGCAAGCGTGGCAGGAATGAAACATTTTCTAGTACTAGTCTGATGTCAAACTACAGCAATTTTGAACTAATGACAAATTTCAACCTAATTATAAATCTACTTGCACTCTGAAGTTAGCGATGACTGTTTCAAATGAAATGGGCCTAAGCTATGCAATAATCACTGTTTCTATACCCAGCATCTGCTTCAAAGCCTTTATTTCTTTTTCATACAATAAGAAAGTAGGATACTCAGTATCTCAGCAAACAACATCTGCCACAAGTTTGTTAGTATGCACAGCAATTGTGGAAACTTCCAGCAATTCATTCAGATGGGGTGGTTGAATGGGCAGTAAGAACGGGCTGTTCTACTGCCAGCTAAACATTTCGGTGGTACGATCTTCCATTAATCAGAGATTATGATCTTCATGTTACCTGTGGGAACCAAGGCCATCATGTTGATTCTAATCCATGTGTCCTTTATTTTCAAGATGTATGACTGTTGTCATTTAAGCCCAGCCGGCAAGTAAGAACCACACAGCTGCTTGCTCATTTCCCCCACACCCTTGTGGGAAGAAGAATCAGGAGAAAAAGATAGAAATCCCATGGGCTGAGATATGGGCATTTTACTTGAACAACACAAAGAGAAAAGAGACAACAGTAATAACAATTATAGTAATTAAATAATATATAAAACAAGTGATATACACACAGTAACTTACCATCTGGAACCTTGCTGCCAATGCTCCTAACTGACACTAACTGTGTTGACACCACCCAAGCCTGCTGCAACGTAAGTTACAGGCCAGCTTTGCCCCTTATATATACTAGGTGTGACATCAGTATGGTGTTGAATATCCCATTGGATGGTTTGGTCTGGCTATCCTGGCTGTGGCCTCTCCCAGCTTCTTGTGAAAATTAAACCTATCTTAGCTGAACCCAGGACAATGTCACAAAGAGTCCATTATGAAACTAGAGTAGCACAGATCACATTATACAGCTTGTCATAGCACATGTCGTCATTCAGTGTCTCCTCACTATTCAATACCATTGTGTAACTGTATGCTTCAGAAAATGACCCTAAAGAGATGACAAAACTCCACTACAGAGAGAGTTGATATTTCATAACAACAACAGAAATTGTACTTTGAGATTTGCTAAAAACTGATAAGGTGAGTTGACTCATGGCAACCTGGTCACTAAAAATCTACTCACACCTTAATATGACTCTTGTCTTTATGTTGAGATGAAGAATATTCTTCCACTCTGTGAAATGCTCTGGATATGAAACAAAGTTTGGACATTTGACATCACTGAAAACATATCAGTTTTATGATTTCTATGTGTCCTTTTCCAAACCCCTTGATTTATATCCCACATTTATCACTAATATTTCTACTCCATCTTGATTTTTATCTGGCTAGAGTGATGCAGCTAGAAGAGATTCCCTTAGCTGTGCTGTCGTCTCTGAGCAGGGACTATACAATTCTGTAGTAGTGTGATACTGCTACACCTACTTGGTAAACAATGTATCATAACTAATTATTATATTTACCTGTACTAATGGTCTAGGGCTGCATATTTTAGGAGTCTACCATTCTTAAACATATTTTCTCTTTTCACAAATAAAGTATGTTACTAATAATCACATTTTTATTGTTTTGTGTAATGTTTAACAAAATCCCTTCCCAGATATACAATTTTGCTTCTTCAATCAATAAATCCTCAAACTGCCAAAACCTCTAGAAACAGCCCCCAAACAGTCAAGCAGAACAGGTTTATAAGGGCGTGGGGAGGGCTGGGGGGGGGGGGGAATTTAAAAAATAATTTCATTTTCACCCAATGCTTCAGTTCGAGATTACTTTTCCTGTCTCAAATTCTCTAGACTCTCTTTCAGAATCATCTTACAGCATATAAAGTATATCTAACTTTTCATGAGAGCTAATAATACAATGGTGTAATTAACACACCAGCTCCGACTCTTTTGAACTTCAGACCTGCTTTTGTAGTAGCTGCATCCAAGACAAGTTCAACCTGTGTGCTAGCGCCCATTAGAGTACTTCAGATTGAACTGTGAAGAACTACTCTCAGAAGTTACAGGCGTCTCCTCTTCAGATTTCATTACATCAATTTTTTTAATTAATATTTTAAAAGTCTTTTCCTCTTAATAAATTACAGTTAAACAGAAAATTATTAGGCCTTATTCAACTTCAAGTATTCTGCCTCTTTGGGTTCAGGTTGTAAGTGCACTATAAAAAACACAATAGCAAAAAGAAAACAGTGCACAATAAAAATATAAGAGATGCATAAGAAGTTTTGATACATTCTGTGGCTGCAAGAGCAGGAACTGCAGTGACATGCACTTCTGAGACAGTGTGAAATGGGTAAAAAAATAACTTTTTTGATAAGGTAGGAAGTATAATGAGTTAGTTTTAGGGTCACAATATGTCAGTAGAAAATTGGACTGCTATAAACCAGTAGTTGTTTAGCCCTCGTTTTTTCTTAAAGGTACTTTACATGCTCCACGTAGTGTCATGTGTCTCTCTGCACCCAAGGACTTGAGAGACAGCAAGCGCATATATACGTATCTTCGTAACTACGCACATTCGGTATCTTGAAAAGCACCAGAAAAGCATCACTACACCAATATAACCACCACTAAATGACATTGGATTCTTGCAAAATGTTCTACAGTAGGGAAGAGGCAATTATTTTTTCAATATCTGTTGGAAGCAGAGAACAGAGGCCTCAGAAAGCATAGTGAGAGCCAGAGAGTTTGATATCTAAAGTTCCGGTCTAAAGATGCATTGTAGACACTGTATTCGTATGGTCCTTGTTGTATGATCAAAGCCGAGGTCACCTGTTCAATACAAGGATGTCTAGCAATAAGCAGCATGCCAGTTCTTACACTTCTGAAAGATCAGGTTCAAAGTTGTTGGCCAGCTATCTGAAAGTTAGTTATCTAGCAGATCTATCTGAAATAAGGTAGAGGAATGC
>NW_010433120.1:78659-92843 GCF_000710305.1 Buceros rhinoceros silvestris
AATGCCGGCAAAACGGAAAAGAGGAATCTTCTACTTCTTTAAGCTTGTCCCTGGACGTGTCTGCAGTAGCAAGAGGCTGGCAGAAGAAAAGGATAGACAGAAAACCATGTGAGGAAAAGGCAGACACAGAGCAAAAGATAAAGAAGCAGGAACGTAATGATACAAAGTCTAGAAAGCAGAAATCAGGATTATGATTTAAGGATGAGTAAAGGATGCTTGAAAATCATTTAATCCAAAACTCATTGAAGACAATGGGAAGGCTTTCAAGATGGTTTAATGTGAGGCTTGTAATCTTGAATGACTGCATTTAGTATCACTGCTCGACCAGTATATCAAAAAAATGGTGAGCAATGCTTAAAAAATGACTTCATAAAGACTCTTCAGAGATGAAGATGCCACTGCTTCTTTGAAGATACAGTCATTAGAGGCTGAAGCATGTGAGTCCTCTGAAGTTTAACTATAATCTCCTTATTTCTTATTGAGTTTCTGAAATCTTCTCTGGTGAAAACTGAGGCAAAAGCTTAATCTGGAAGTTACCTGTAGAATATTATAATTCTCAGCTTTTGTGTGTGGGGGGGCATGTTCATGTGCGTATGCTTGATTCTAACAGCATTCAAGATTTTTAATGTTGCATTTACCTGAACAAACATTGAAATGCAGTGTAATTTCCACAGTTACATTAGCTGTTTGTTGCAGGCTTCTTGTCACCCACTGATAGATACACATTTACTTTTGAAATAATATTTCACTACTCAGTTACAGACAGTTAGGGGATGGTCCTGTAAGGGCCTGTAATTTCTCTAGCACAGGCTAATATTTTATCGAAAAATATCAAACAAAACAAAACAACCCTTTATTGAAGCAAACTGATGCTTCTGTGATTCAGAAAAGAAGCCAAAGACTCTAACACGTAACGAGTTCAGTCTAGTGAATTCTGAAGCAAACACAAATGGGTATATGAGGACATTCAAATACATTAATATACGCAGTGTCTGGAGGTAGATATTAGACACTGAATGAGGCTTTCCTGTCTCAGTGCAGAAAATTCACCATTATTTTTAGGATAGGGTTCTGAACAGTGGTGCATTTGTATTTACAACTGACAACCAATTGAAAAAAAGCTGTGTTCTCTTTACAGAGAAGACTAAATAATATAGGTTGGGTAGTCTTATATATAAGAAATGTTTTGTTTGTAGGGTTTTTTTTACTTTAATTTTGATAATTGTGTAAAACAAGACATTACTATATCAGAGAACAGACAAATTAAAAATATCTTAGGAGTATGAGGCACCAATAGAGAAAGAACAGTTACCCAACTTGTGCTGGATATATGGAAGACAATCAAATATGGTACAAGTTTCAGAGATGTTTTGCCTGACTATAGACCAGGCAAGGTAAGGCCAAATTCATTTCCACAGGCACATGTTTTATACTGTCTCTTAGTGCTTTATGCTGCAAATGAGTACAATCAAATCACTGAGCAGTTCCAGGAACGGTGCCAACCTTTTATGAAGAAGTATATCAGTCAATCATTCAGTCTCACAGAACAGGCATTCAGTTTATGTATTTCATAACCTAACAGGAGCCAGTTTGTTCACGTATTTACCAGTCTGGAAAGAAGTCAGTATATGGGAGTAAAAGACAGAAAATGCCCCAAACAGATTTCAACAGAAAATTAATAAAGAGAGCAGGAAATTCCAGGCAGGACCAAGTTAAAATTAAGCTTTAAGTTTTCAAATATTTGTTTGTAAAAATAACTATGGTAGGGTAGTTGTTGTTCGGGTTTTTTGGTTTGTTTTTTGTTGCCGTTGCTGTTGTTGATTTTTCTTTTTGTAGGCTTTTTTGGTTTGTTTTTTAATGCAGGCACTCTGTACGTGGAATACATTTTGCACTTTCTTTCTATATAACAACTTACAAAAATCTACATTCTTTCTCCTGATGCCTCAAAGATTTCACTGCTTTGATGTCAATTCCAATGTTATGCCTTGGTAGTCAAAGCAGAATTGCCCGTGAATGTACTAAACACATGCCTAAAACCCGTTAAATGCTTTGGTAACAGACTTGATGGAAATAGCAGCCCTGATAATGTGGATCAAAGCTTAGGAGCCTTAAAGGCAGCAAAACTCCACGTGTATTTGTGATACATCAAGACATAAAAAGAGTTATCAGCACAAAATCTAATGAGAAGAAACAGAATTGACACTACTCAAACTCAAGTTTTGGAAGAGATGTAGGAAAATACCTTTAAGTCATGCTCGCAAGTCTCATATGGATAAATGTTTAGCACGTTAAAACAATGAGGCCAAAACAAGTCATGTTTCAGCTGAAATCAACAAGTATCAAATCACAACTTCATTATTCTCTACTTAAGACACTTGAGATTCTCCCTGATGGCCAAATGCTGCAACAGTCACCTATAGAATAGGTTTTTCAATTTTCTGCCAGAAATCATTACTGAAATGAAGAAAGGGGGACACCTAGGGTTGTGTTTAATGAAGGACAAAGAGAAAAGGTTGCTCTGGCTGAATACTGAAATTGATGGAAAGCAAAACCATAAAACAAGTGAAAGGATTGTCTATAGCCAATTCATAGAAGTTAAATACTACCTCTTTCACCTAATAATAGAAGTATAATGCTTAATAGTTATTGCAATGTGTGGCCATAAAGCAGCCAAAATAAACAGAAAAAACAAGAGTGTTTTGTGCAAAAACAACAATCATCCTCTCACAAACTAAACAAAACCACTCCAAATCTGAGTGCAAACTTTAAATCTTGTACACTTACATGTCAGATAGGTGCATCTTCTGCTTCAGTAACCCATTGTGCAAAGAAAACAAAGAACTACCAAGGCAACAGAATCAAAGAGTATAATCTTCCAAAAGTGAAAACTCCACATGGGGGAACTATATATTAGTATCATCACTCCTCTTCTGAGGTAATCATTGATGTGCAACAATAATGTACTCTGAATATAACGTCTCAAGAGTTGCTTTTCCTGATGATGAATATAGTGGTTGTTACATCTGAACCATACAAGAAGAAAATTAAATAATGATGTTTGCCCATTTCTTTATGGCAAGGTTGAAAAATACATTGACACTTTTTGCACTCACATTTCACTAGTCCAAACTATGCATTGCTCCATAGACCAAAGAATGACCTGAAACAAAAAAGCAAATCCAAACAAAGAGTACCAAACAAAATACCTTCACATAGAAATAAGGTTAAAAATCCAGCTCCTGTGGCTTTTATTCTGCACATGAACTGCAACATCAGAATTAAAGCATAGGTCTATAGGCAGAAAAATGGTAAGAAATAAAAGCCCGCTTTAAAACCTGATTCCACATTTCTTCACTTCACCAGGAAAGGAGCCACTTAAAATTATTATTTATCATCTTTGAAAGCACTAACAAGAATGTGAGAATTACCATATTACCATGTTTTCCCGAAATTATAATCTCATTAGGAGAAAACTGTCATTATTTACCTTATAGGAGCAGTAACTTCTTCCGAAAGTCCTTATTTGGGTCTGTGTTAGAATTATGCATCACCAGATAATTCATATCCTGAAAAGAAATAAGAGGGGGACAGACCCACATTTCTGAAGTTCCCAATCTTGTAAAAAACACATATGCTGAACTCTACTTATTGCAACAGCCTTATTGAAACAGAATAAGTCTAAATTTGTGCATAAAATTAAGTATTACTTCCCTAAATATTTTCAGGACTGAGGAAATCCGTACTCTTCTGCATTCACAATTTAATGTTTTGTATTAAGACATAAGGAGAAAGTGGAACACAACTCAGAAATGGAATAACAGATCCAAACTTAGAGCAAACACAAAAGTTCTGAGTCAATCATTTAAATATGCAATCATCTTATTAGGACAAGGTAATATTGGCGTCACTTACTGTAAGTCATCCCAGGAGAAAAATGTTCCCTAGAATATCAAAGCAAACTTCTAATGTCAGTTAATTATATGTTTATGATGTTGCAGAAGTGCTACATTTTCCTTTGTTATCTTCGGATATAATTGGCAAGAAAATAAACACTTGCAAATCCTGATTCCTTACATAATATGTAAGGTTTGTTTCAGTCTCCCTTTAAATAATGACAAAACCACCACCACTTTCAAGGTTATGGTTGCTAAAACCAGAAGGGCCTGAAATTCTCTTTCTTTCAGCTAAAGTCTATGGTTAAATCTGTTGTTATTTGAAAAAGAAAATTTGATGTAGGTTGAGATTTCTTGAGAGTTTTTCTATGTACTTTTAAATTCTACTGGAAGTTTGTTATCTTTTGAATTTTGGGGCTTTAAGACCTTCTGAAAATGTAGAAGAACTACCAGCAGATATGATATGGCTATTTATGGGAGTGAAATTCACAGAGATTTGATTGTTGAAGCAGTGCTATTAGTACTTCGAAAGCACAATAAAGAAAAAAAAATTTTCTAAAAGATTTTGTTGGAAATTGAAATTTCTCTTGTATTCATTTAGCAAAAAGTATTTCTATCAACACATGTCCCTATAAGGGTGTTTAAGGTGCAGTAACATATATCTGCCATTCTGAAAGCCAGACAGAATACAGCTCGTCATTGAAAATGGTATAAATTAAGATAACACCTCATAGTGCCATCTACTGCTAAAGCTACTCATTATCCTAATTTATATGCAATCAGCAATGCTTTAGTAGAAAAAGCCCCTGGAAATATAATTCAAATGTGAAGAAAGAGATGGTATAGCATGGTTCATCATGTGATGTAACACAAATTATTGCCAAATCAATAGCTACATGGATTAGACAAAATTAATCCAAGCAGTAATTATCAAACTTGGATAAAGTATGAAAAGTTTAATCTTGTATCTCACCCATCCCACGCCCTTATTTTGTCTTCCTGAAATTTAATTCTGAGGAATCAGACTTAATGTCTTATTGCATGTATGTGCACATGAATCAAAGGCAATCCTTAGAAACTAGCCTTTTTCAATAACAGTTCTTCGGGTGAAAACGTTGTAGTAGACCAAACAGCACATTCACCGTTCTAAAAAGAGATACATGTGCTGTAAGTTAAACACTATTTTTTCCCTTCCGGGACTCTGGTCTTACAAACAGTTTCGCAAATAAATATCTGTACTTTCAAATTGCCCCACAAGTCTTGAGGCAATTATTAGATTTGCATTATGAAGTCCAGCATCTAGGGAACAGGAAGGATGAGTGTATGTAACCCTCGCCAAAACCGTGTTAGTCCCGCTAACTGAGCTTGCATGGGGGGCTGCAAGGAGGGCTTCGGTGAGAAGCAGCTAGAAGCTTCCCCCATGTTTCACAGAACTAATGCTAACTGGGTCCAATATGGACCTGATATTGACCAAAGCTGGGCCAGTCAGCAGCGGTGGTAGTGCCCCTGTGCTAAGATGTTCAAGAAGAAGGGGCACAGAGGGTGAGGAATTGCACAACTGCAGATGGAGAGAGGCATGAGACTGTGTCTTACCCTGAATGACTGCAGCCTCAAGAGGACCCAAGCTGGAGCATTCTTGAAGAACTGCAGCCCATGGGAAGGACTCATGTTGAAGTTCAAAGGGGACTGTCTCTCATAGGAGACACCCCATGCTGGAGCAGGGGAAGAGTGTGAGGAGTTCTCCCCGTGAAGAGGTAGGAGCTGTTGAAACAATGTGATGAACTGACCGCAACCTCCATTCCTCATCCCCCTGTGCTGCTGACAGGACAGGAGGTAGGCAAATAGCGAGTGAAGTTAAGCCCAGGAAAGAAGGAGGAGTGGTAGAAAGTTGTTTTAAGATTTAATTTTTATTTCTCATTAAGCTACTCTGATTTGATCGGTAATAAATGACATTAATTTTCCCCAAGTCAAGTCTGTTTTGCCTGTCATGGTAATTGGTGAGTATCTTTGCTTGTCCTTATCTTGATCCATGAGCCTTTCGCTGTTTTTTCTCTCCCCTGTCTGGTTGAGGAGGGTGAGTGATTGAGTGGCTTTGGTGGGCAGCTGGTGTCAAACCACCATAGCTTGAAATGTAACCACACAAATGATGATTTATTTTATTAATCTCAAAACACAGAGAACCAAATCCAGTGTCTGGAGAAATAATGCACCTCCCAAGGGTAGAACTGGACGTTCTGTAGGTGACACTACTCCTAAATCAACACAGAACCAGAAAAGTAGAAGAGAGTTGCAAGAGGCATTGAAATAACAAGAAAAAAAAGCGCCATTTTCCAAAGCTGCCATCTTTTGACACTCATGCTTCTGTGAGGTCTGTCATCCACTATTTCTAATGCCTTTTCAACCCAAATTATAACACGAGTGGAGGCATGTCTTTAGCACTATTACTAGACAATGCATTTTTCTAATGTCATGCCAACAGAAAACCTCCACATCAAAATTTTGGTTGTAGCTGTATGACATTTAGGTGCATGTTTTTAATTTAACCATTTAGGAGCACAACTTACAGTTCCAGTTTTGGACACTCCTGCTGGCAATGTTGCATGTAATGTCTTCTGAGTATCTTCATCCACATTGCTGTAAAAAATCCTGAAATAAACAACAAAGAGCTTGTCTGTAACAATACAGAAGGGAATCTGCAAATTCACAATATTCTGGTTATTCATCAAGAAAATATATGCAACAACAAGAAAAAAGTGTCACATACATTATGAAAGTGGAAAACTAAAGACAAATGTCAATATTTTGAGGGTTTTCAACATGAAGATACAATTCTCAAATTAAGGAACATTAAAATTTGTGTCATACACATATACCCTACATCTACTGAAATTCAGGGTTTGACAAAATTCAGCTACAAAACTGAACTAATCTGTATTCAAAGCATATTAATTTTCATATGCATTCAGTTGCCAGGCATGTGACCTGAGACTCATCATTCTCCCTGTAAGTACATTTTATTACTTCCTTTAAAGGTTACAAAGATCATTTCCAAAATACATTGATTTGCTAGTCACCTGGTCTTCCTCAGCTACAAGAACTGTTTCTCCCTTGGAGCTAACAAGCAGAACTTTAAACACCTGATAACATCATCATCATTTTTTCCTGGCATGTTTTAGCACTGCTATTTGTGACTATTTAAGAATTTTATTATTGCAGAAGTGCAAATTATTAAATGAATTATTACCATGTCAGGTTGCAACTCTTGGCACATTTATATAATTTATTTATGCATTTCTTTTTATAGTTTTTGATTTTATTTATTAATATCTCCAACACTGTGACAGAAAATATAAAACAAATTAAAAGAAAGAGAGGCTACAATTGCTACTTCAGTAAAAAGGGAGATAATTTCAGAGTTTTATTATGGTTACAGAGTGACAATTTATCCATCACTGGGCAATCTTAGTAGGTTTGGTTTGGAGAAGTTTTAAATGTGTTTAATGCCCTGATGATTCATGCACCAGATTGACGGTATTGTCAGCATTAACGATTGTTTTGGATGCAATAATCACTTATGCTAAATATAATCACCCTCATTGAAAGGAAATGTTCATACCACTTATCTTCAGAAAATGGATATTTGCAGAGCTGGATTGTGACTTTGCAGTTTTTTGGCTGGCCCCTTATGATGGAATAACACTGAGTCTTGCATTTTGTGACACAGTTCTCAAGTATATCATCGTTAGCAGAACAATCCCAGAGACAATTTTGTGCATCAAGCCGAATAAATGTAATAAACACTCACATCTTCACTCGTTCAAATGTTCATCACACATCAGCTTAGTGTCTGCCCAGGAAAAGTTTCAAAACTTCACTGTTTTCAAGTAGATGTATGTGTATATATATAAAGTTGGGTTATTTTTTAATGTAATGTTTCTAACTGGAAAGCACTAATTTGCCAAAAGTGATCTTCTTGTAATGAACAAAACAGCTTTGTTAACAACCCACTAGACACATTTCTGCATTTCTGATTTTTACAGATGGTCATCAAAACTGGAGAGGCAGTAACCCTTCGATAAGCACTAAACTACTGATCAAAGGGCTCACCTAAATGGTAGGAGAACCACATTCAGATCCTGGCCTTGCCTAGCCTTACATTCACAGGGCAGATTTCACTCCTTGAGGCATTGGCTGCTTTGGGATTAGTCCCTCTCAATCTCCAATCTCTTGTGCTGGACTGATTTGACTTTCTGCGAATAAATATTAATTGCAGCAGAGACAAACAGAGGTTTTCCACAGCCCACGTGAATACTATAAGCAATGAGCTATAAATCAGTGCTTCGCTGCTGCTGACTTGCAGAGAGATATTTAATTATTTAAACAGTGAATGAAGGAAATTAAGACACAAAAGAGGAACCATCTCAATATCCCAATAATTAGGTTTTTTAAAGCTGGAAGCCACCAGTTTCTCTCTGCCAATTAAAGTTCTCAGCTCCAATACAGAACTGTACAGTATTTAAGTCCCAGACGTGGTGTTAAAGATCCTTATTAACCGAGTGAGTAAACAGTAATTTGTATGTTCACCACAATTTAAGAGACAAGAAACATGGAACGTAGATTGCTGTACTTGACACTGCATATGGAGTAGTATTGCTCATTTCTGTGCTGTTCCCAACATACATTAATTTTCTGGTAGGTAATCTATGGTTGCCTATTTTACTGTGGCCTCTAGAAAAGGGCTCTGGGATGATTATCATGTTTCACAGGATATAACTGAAAGCAAGCAGTGCCTAACGATGATAGAGATCTGCAGTTTTCTCTCTTAAAGTAGCAGAATGAATCTGCCAAAATAACAGCTAAACTCTGTTCACACGCAACATACCACTGAGCACTCAAATTGCAGGAATCTCAATACCAAACAAAACGCCATTCCTCCTCTCCCTGCTAACATGTGTTCAAACAGGGCCTATAGCTCTTGCAGCACATAGACTACAAATGAACTACAACAATCTACTCTCAAAACCAGCTTCTACGGGTTATTTGCCCTTGTAATGAATTTGATACATGCAACTGGAAAACAGCTTTCAGAAACAACCATTGTCTTTTTCATCCTTGCACATTTCATGTGTAATATATTTATATTTGTGGTGCTGGAATTTCTTTTTCTTTCCATATGATAAAAATCTCGTGATAGAATTACAAAGGACCAGGCTTTAAGCTTAGGATTATGTAGTACTTAATTGAAAGGGAATGTGTACAGAATTACACAGTTGTTTATGCTTTTTGTCTTATGGCAGAGGGTTCTTCATTTAGATATGCTGCATGAGAAATAGATCTTCTGCTTCTGGTAAAATTAAATGTTACTGAAGCACGCACTTTTCCTGAAGTCTATTTTTGATAGACATCTATTACATTGAATCATTCTGGTTTTTATCAAGCTTTGCACAAATAAATGTTGACAATAAAATGAACACTTTGCATAAATATTTTTAGCCAAGAGTAGACTGTGGGGGTAAAAATCACTGAGTCATTGAAATAATCCAGTTAACATTGTACAACTGCTCTAGTTCTTTAAAAATATGGCATGCTTGATCTATTATTCAAATCATAGATTTATTCATTTATGTAGCAAACCTCATTTATTACTTCATGGTGACTGTCACATGACAATGCTCACTGACTGCACAGAATTCATATGTAAATAAAATCCACATTTAACCTTGAAGAAGTCCATGAAGTTTATTGACCTCTTCCTGCAGACAGCCACCAAACTGGGATAAACTGCTCTTCCTGCTTTTAACAGCTGGTCAAGTCTGATCTAAATTAAAGAGGAATTTCCAAGGCAGGAGAATTCTTTATTTATAGTAAGGAATGTGAGTGCCCCACCAGTGCTTTCACCTAA
Organism: Buceros rhinoceros silvestris; assembly: GCF_000710305.1. Classification (NCBI taxonomy): domain Eukaryota; kingdom Metazoa; phylum Chordata; class Aves; order Bucerotiformes; family Bucerotidae; genus Buceros; species Buceros rhinoceros. Next base: position 88,455 of record NW_010433120.1, read on the forward strand.
ACAGCAACATCAATCCAGAAGAGCCAACTGCAGATTTAAATAAGTGTATTTAATGGAAACATTGTTACGTCTCTGGACCACACACATCTTGAGTTAACCAGTGTCTGTCACCACATGATCATCACCACTCATTCACACATGAGACAAAATCTGGAACTAAACTTATAGTTATGCATATTTACTAATGCAACAGGAGAAGGTACAAGTCAAATAGGAGTGAAATAACTGTCAACTGCAGGTGCCAAAAGTCCAGTCGACTTGTACATTTTTTTCTGTACAAAAAAATGATCAAGAAAACAACATCTAGTAGCTATCCCTTATTTCTCAACCTAAAAGTACATGCTTTCAGTTACAAGGAGGCTCAACTTTCAGCAGAAATCTTGAATGGTGCAAACCGCAAAATTATGTGGTCATCAAAATGCTTGAGAGCATTTATTCCCATTTCTGGTACTAAAATATGTATTCACTATGTAAAAATCATGTATGCAAAGACCATTTAATAAAAAGGGGAGCAGCCAAACTAATTTAAAAAGATGGGGATGGAAAAATCGATGTCTTTAGACATCTATATTTAGAGAGTTACAAAGCAAGCCGTTTCCAGAGAGCCCATGTATTTGCTGCAACAAATAAACAATTCTCATGAATGCTGGTTAAAGTATTTTCAGATATGCCAAAATCAGACCCCACCCAACTTGATATTTTACATGGTCTTGTGAAATAAGATCTTCAAACTGAGACCAAACCCTGTAAGAGTTCACTCCTTGCTTCTTCTGCCCCCTGAGGCATAAAATTCCTCAGTCTTCTTGTGTTATCACAGAACATGTACATTGTTCCACTTCAATGAGACACTAAGTGAAATCCAGCCCATCACTATAAAAAAACCCCAACCAACCAAAAAACGCAAAAAAACCACCCTCTCCCCACCCCCGCAACCAAACCAAAAAAACCCTGGGGACACAAAACCACTCCAATATTTAGAAATTAATTTGTCTCATTACTATTCATGCATGCAACAAAGCAGTAAAAAAAAAAAAAAAGAAATTAAAACCTAAAGTGCCAGAGAACAGTAGCCCAAACAGCCTTAGCTTTCTGCGACTGGCAATTATAATGCAGACAATCCATGCAAGCACTGCCTTTGGCACTGTTACAGAGGAACTCTTTAGAAGTGTTAAATGGCTTACGAGACAGGAGACAGCGAAGAGGCAGGAGGCACTAGAAAGGAAGAGTGTGTTCCTCATACCAATGTGTCAGTTCCATCTGAAGAAACAGCGCTGCTTGAACTCACCCACATGACAATTTGCACCTCAGCAAAAGGCAGCTCCCATAAACAGGAATAGCTACCGCTTACTTGGGCACACAGGAGATGCATATTTAGCTACCAGCATTTAAATGTGCCTCAATTTTGCTCAGATCAACACTTAGCATGTTGAGAACCTTGTTCAAAGCAGTATCTACAGGATGAAAAAATACAGTCTTTCTTTGCTGCCTTCCACCTGAGAAGAGCTGTGCCCCATCCATAGCTCTACCCTTCGCTATGTATAGAGTATAGGCACACCATATCTGTCAGAAGGTAAATCCTGAACAAATGCTCACATAAAAGCATAGAAAAACTGCTTGGAACTAGTATCTGTTGGTATGCAAGATATTTTTGGAGTGGAGGTAGTGCAGTTTGTCAGGTATAACATTCCTCCACCCCAGGAAACCACTTTTTATTTTTTAGTTTCATTGGTGTAGAAACATACTATTTTCTATTTATTTATTGCTTTTTTTAGAATATCACGAATTCTTCTTAAAGAATAGGAATTTTCACAGGAAAGTAGAAAAACTTACAAACTGTCAAAATTCTGAGATGATTTTTTTTACTATCTTTATTTTCCCCCCGCAAAGTTCCTAAATTTAAAAAAAATTACAGGTTTTGTTTTGAAAACAAGATGGAAATAAAATAAACAATGTCAAAAAATACTAAATACTAAAATATTTCATTCAGCCTTGAATTTAAGTGAATGAATTTGTGGCTGCTGCAGCCTTAATCACCTGCTACACTACCGTAATTTGTGTGCAAGAGAAAAGAGCCAGTGTGGAAAGACAGTAGGCAACTTACTCTTTGAGATGATAAGTTGGTGTGCTGTGGAGAACAACCAAAACCATTGATAGGAATAAAGCGTAGAACTAAAAGTAAGACAGACAGGACTAGTAGTCTGCTATTAGAAATTTTAGAAACATGGAAACATCCTATCCTGACACAATCATCCTCCACTGCATTTCAAGCGTGTGCCTCCTAAAAACTACATTCACTTCCCAGTGGGGTCATTATCACTGATTGATGGAAGCAAGCTTTGATTATGGAAGGCAAATTATACAGCTTCATGAAGCAGCAGTAATCATTCAGAGCAAGAGAAAGATGAGAACGTGAATTCTTCCTTTGTAATAAGGAATCCTAGGAAACCTCTTGTGAAACTGATTGCAAGGCAAAATTACTCGCCAGGCATTGTCTCTGACCCTGCATGAAGCTTGTGGTCATTCTTTATTTTATCAATTAAATAAATCATTCCCTCCTGTTATCTCTTATTATTGTTTTGTAATTTGCAGTGTAGACATCAGCTTGCACTCTAACGTTGTTTATTGGGGAAGCCTATAGTAACACTGAGAACAGAGGTTGAACATTTGAGAGAAGTCTATTTGTATGAAGCTCTGATAAAAGTAAACTCTAAGATATCTGCAGTCTCTTAACAGACTGTCAATAAATCCATGGCATCTAACAGCCTTTTTTAATAATAAAAATTATCTATTTTTCTCTTCTGTAGGTAGAAGTTAGTGGCATGCTTTAATTGCTCTGGATGCAGGAGCAGTGAGATTATTCTTCTGGCTTGTAGCTGATAATTCTTTAATTGTTTTTAATTTTTAGCGTAATCCTCAGATTGCACTTCTTTGTTGTCAGCCACTCTACCCCATAAGGAAATTCTGTAGCATGACTCTTTTTCCCCTGCAAATCAGGCAATCTCCACGTCTCAAGGAATAAACTGCTCCGTGCATTAGCATGAGCACCACTGCTTGACACTGTATACAGCTGGTTGAAAACTGATAGCTGAAACTGTTTTCAGGGGAAAACTTGATTTTTCAAAAGCAAAATTTCCGTTAAATTGTCCTCAAAGATTTTTCCAAATCAGCTGTAACTTGAACCCCACCACCCTGAGCTGCTCACTGTACTCAATAAGCAGCCAGGGTAAAGATTACAGTTTGCAGTGTCATGATTCCACTGACCTGTGCTGTAACAGAGTATCTAACCATGCTTTTTCCCCACAGGTTGCAATTTCTTTCCTGGATGTAATGTATGACGGCACCCAAGTGCGAAGGTTATTAACACATGGATTAAAATAAATGGGTATGACTCTGAAACAGAAGGTAAACCTTTGGTCAAAATTTATTAGAACAGAATACTTTTATGTCCATGGCTATTTAGACAGAGATTGTGAAGGGTCAAAAGCATCCTTGCCTAGAAACAGGCTTCTTACCTTTATTTGCTTCCTTGATAGCCTTGGAACAGGTTATAAGAGATCAAAACATATCCTATACTGGCTTGCAAGTGATGGGCATATGTTTTGGGGGGGGGGTTGCCTTTTTTTTTCTTTTTTTTTTTTTTTTGGAAAACAAATGCCTCAAGGAAAAGTATTCTTTATATATCTTCTTTTTTTTCTTTTCTCTTTTTTTTTTCCCCAAAGACAGTAAGAAACAACAAACAGGAACAAACAGGCATTTTGATTTCTCTAGGTCCTCAGTATTTCAAGTCGGACTAGAAATGGAGCTCTGCATCATTCCCCATGGTGGTAAAAAACATTAAACTGGGATTTAACACCTGGTAAAAAGCATGGTCTCCATTGGTTGTTTTCTGTGTGCTTCAGAACCAGGTCGCTTTTTTCACTCTCCAACCACCTTAGAACTGTTATTTGAAGTGAAACCAAAAGCTTAAATAATCCAAAAAGACTCCAAAGGGATTTTACTAAGGAAAGAAAAAAAACATAAATCAAACACAGACACACTTTGCACAAAGTAGTACAGAGGTGCTGAAATCTAACCTGTTATCTAAAGCCTGTTGATCTCAACCAATCCTTCCTCCGTGACAACTCAAGAGTACTATTTCAGAAGTATCCCCACATTAGGAATTTTTAAGAAATATTGTGTGGCTAATAATTCCAGTATCTTTCTTTTCCTTCAGTTAAAAATATGTGGAATCAACATGTTTGGACATATATTTCAAAAGGCAAGTTCAACTGGCTTTATCTGAAAGCATGCGGAAGATCAATACTTAACAATTTAAATGAAATGGCTAGCACCTTCCCAGGAGAGACATGATTTAGGTTTTGTTAACTATATTAACTATTATATTATATA
>NW_010433121.1:0-32574 GCF_000710305.1 Buceros rhinoceros silvestris
TCCCTCCCTCCCCGCGACTGCCATGCGCGGCCTCAGCCCTCCCGGTGGGGTGACCGTGCACCCCCCCTCGACCTCCCCAGCCGCTTTGTGCTGACTCCCATCACCCGCCGGTTCGCTCTTCTCAGCAATCTCTGGCGGCTGTCTGGGTTTATTTGGGCTAAGGTAGTATGTTCTGCGTTAACACCCGGTATTATTTTTGCTGGGGCAGATGATCCTGTCTCGCATCTTTATTTTGTCTCGTTGGGTGGGGTTTTCCTTTAAAACTGCAGTGTTTGTGGGTCCTTTCTTTTCTCAATGCTGCAAGTTATTGTCCTAAGTGTAAAAAAGCACAGTCCTGTCCAACAGAGTGAGCTTAAACATTTGCGTGTTGTGGAGGGAAGCGAGGAGATGGCATGCATTGTGCAAATAAATTTATGCAATGGGAAAGTAAAAAGCCTTTTGACACTGGTTTTACTGCAAGATGAACATGTGGACATGATTCTTGACAAGCTGATTTGGGCGTTCATGAAACCTCTGATCTGAATCTACTGATATCAGCCATCAGCAAGGAAGACTTGGGAAAGTGGTATATTAGGAAGAGCTGCATCCGCACCTATCACAGAAAAATAAAGTGGCAAGAAATTCAGATAGTTTTCTGTAGGATGCCTTCCTGATTTTGGAATCAGCATTGTGTGAAGTAGAAATCTAAGTGCTGGGGGAGGGCAAAATACCACACTGGTGGGCTGGACAAAGCAGTGTTCACGTGGTGATCTTCTACACTTCGTGATTTTGAGTGGCTTTTTCTGTAACAACATTTCTACCAGAAAATGATTCTATAAACATAACCCCACCACCCTGTTAGTCCATGGTAGCCAGTTGTGACATGAGACATCCAAGAGAGCATTTAGCCTGTTGGTCCTTTCTGTACAACTTATTTCAGGGACACTGGTTTGAGGGAAGGCTTAATGTCTGTGAAATGTTTGACTGCTCCTGTCTGTAGCTTTTTCTCCAGAGACATTGCAGACCTTCTCTTATCAACTGGACTAAGTATTTTCACGTAGTGGTGGTCAGCTGTATGTGTGCACATGCATAGTAATGTAAGGAACATAACTGACATCACCCAGTGGGGTGAAGAATCCTCACTGCTTCTGCAGTTCATGCAGACTGCTCTAGCTGGATGACTGGACGCTGCTTGCAAGTCCATTGCGTTCTGCAAGATCAAGAAGCTTTTTTCAGAAGAGAGCTTGCAGTAGATAAATTATCTAGCTTTAACTTTTCCCCTCAGTGCTTAATAATATTTCTGTTTTTCTTGTGGAATGTCTCGAGGGGAACAAATTCGGTGGGAGTTCTGATATCTTTAAGAATAGCCATACCCCAAGTTAGATTGTGGACAGGAGGAGAAATTGGGTTTGGGTTTTTTATTTTTAAAACCTATCTTGATTTTTCTGGTCAAGTTTCTTAGCCTCTGAAGACACAGCCCTAAGCAACATGTGTAACTCTGAAGTTGGCTTGACTTTGTGGGAAAAGGGGTTGCACCAGACAACCTCCAGAAGTACCTTTGAATGTGAATTAATTGTGATTGTATTCTGTTATTAAAGGTCTATGCAGGGGGCACAGGGAACCAAACAAAATCCTACTGATACTGTAGCATGCGGTTAAGTAATTCACGTGCAAAATATAAATTACAGAATGCTTAAAGCTAATGTACTAGTCCAGTGAAAACTGGCTTTCATCTATAATGTGAAATCTAAATATTTACACTAGTAAGATTAGTTTGTTTGTTCCCTATGCTGATACTCAATTTTCATTTTGATTTATTATCTGCTCCTTGTGTTATGCAATTAAAGTTTGTGCAGTGAGTGAAATTGCTGGAGTTTCCTTACAGTTTGTGAAGGAAAGCTGTCTCCCTGGAGAAAGTAACCTGTGTCTAACTTTGAGGTCAAAAAACCCTAAAAAAACCCAAACAAAAACCATACCCTGCAGCACCCCTTGCTCAAAGTAGTGAGCTTAACTGTGTATAATAAATAGAGCAATGTCAAATCTGTACCTTGCACCCATTCGTTCTGCTCGTGGACAGCATGGACCTCAGCTAAGAGTGCTGCAGCTGGCAGAAGGGCGAGTGTGCCTGTGCCTCTCCTGCTTCAGCGGCCATCCTGGCTTAAGCTTTGCTAACTTGAGCTATTTTGGTTGATACAGGTCAGGGAGCTCTCGTGAGTATCTGCTTTCCCAGACCTCGGGAGGGTATTAACATCCACTGCGAGGAAGCAGAGAGCAGCTGGGGTGGGGGCGGAGGCTGTCTGTGTGTACTTTTTTGTCACGCACAGCCTGCAGCACGCAAACCAGCAGTGACCATTGGGGTAAACGGAACAATACCTAAGTTACTTTCTGGTAAACTTGTAATGTTTTTTCCTCAGTGCTGTTTCAAGCTGCTTTTGGCACTTAAAACTTGTGCCTGTACATTATTGGCATACGGTAAGCTGCAGCAAAACAGAATTTCATCAGTGTGAGAATGATGGATGAGACTGCAGAGGTACGGTTAATCAAATTCTTACTCTTGAGTATGCACACCTGTCCATAGTCTTATACTTCAGTCACCAGCTTTTGATTCCAGAGATTACTGCATTAGTACTCACCAAACTCTTAAAGCAACAAAGAATTTTTCTGCTGGAGACTGAAAACTCTCCAGTTCTCTAAGACTGGAAGGCTGCTTGAGCTTTCTGAGTGAGTCCCATGTATCTTATGATGCACTGCTGCAGATTTTCTAAGGAAATACATTCCTTCCTGAAAATTATTGTCTAAGAACTGCCTTTCTGTATGAATATTTAGATTAATTTTGTTGTTTCAGCCAGGCCTTCTCTGAAAGGCTGTTCAAATTCGTTATACTTAAATTACTTTTGTTCAACTTGTTAGTGAGGCAGGCTGGGCTAAGCTAAATATTTGACTTTATAGGAAGTTAAACCAGAAACTTGGAAAATGTAAACCACCAAAAACTAAAGCCAAACCCTCTGCTATTGTCATATTAGCTATGATTAATGGTTATTTCATTCCAGAAAAGTTGAGGCTGCTGTTTATAGCTAGCAGTAACTTCCCGGTGTGGAAACTCCCCCATTTTTTCTGGTAATATGTCTCCTTTGAAATATTAACAGGACAGTGTTAAGTGTTAACATTGACTAATGCTTTAACTCTCAGTTAACTTAATCTGAATGTTTTTTCCAGGGTGCTTTACATACATTTTTTTGGTTGTTTTTGTTGGGGTTTTTTTAATTCGTAGAAACAACACACACTCTCTTAACAAAATCTAATCCTGTGGAGTTGATAAACAAAACAAATAAAAAAACACAGAAGAGATGGGTGGTGATATTTATGAAGGGATATTTTTACCTGGAACAATATCAACAGTGATTTACTGGAAGGGCATGTGAATTCGTGGTTTTTTTCTGAAGGGAGTTTCTGTGGATATGCACATGTGCATGTTGTAAGTGGAGAGTTAGTAGTACTGTTGAATAGGTTTGCAAGTCCATTCCATAGTATACATCGGTGTATCCACTGCCTCTTCTGTGCCCGTAGTTCAGTGAATTCTCCAAGCAGTCATCTCACACCTCACCTATATGAGCAATTTGGTGTTATACGTAAACTGGTGTAACAATACGGGCTTTTTCTAAAAGAAGTTGTCTTATTTCTGCTTCTACCTACTTTTCTTGTGTTTTGTATAGCAATTGTTAGCTGTGGGGTGAATAAATTCTGGAGGTGTGCTTACCTTACAACTATACAACCACAGGTTAAATGCAGAGGGGGACAAAGCTGTCAGTCAGGAGTGGGGCTATTTCTTTATGAGATGCTGTAATTATACCATAGTGGATGTAGCGTCTCAGTGTGTCTGGAAAGAAGTGTTTGCAATCTCTGTGCTTTCTTAGCATAATATTTGCGTGGCAGGTAGGAGAACGGACCTGGCTGAACCCCCAGCGAAGGGGGAAGTCTTCAATCAAATGAAGTCCCTGGTCTGATTCACTGTGCAGGGAACTAGTTTGTGGGTTATTTTCTTCCTGTACTAGTGCAGGATTTTGCAGGCTTCAGGCAGAGATACAGGCTATGGCTGACATTACACAGGGCAGCTTGACCTAATTAAATGACTGTCTCCTTAACCTGGCTCTGGCATGTAGCCAGCGCTTGTGTGAGTGGACTCAGCTTGCAGAAGCCTTGTTGCCTTTCCTCCTCCTTCCTCCACACCCCCCAGTGGTTTGTGGGGCTGATGAGCTGAATCAGTTCTGTAGCTGTTCAGGCAGGTTCTAGATTCGGCATGATAAAAACAACAGGAGCCTCGGGCTAAAAGTGAGACTGTCCCATTGGTGGCCCACACTGTAGGAATGACTCGGCAGTCTCCTGAAAATTTGTCCTACCAGTTCTGTTTTCTCACCTCTCCTCCATCTGTTACACTTGCTTACATGAAAAAGCAATGAGAGCAATGATTCTAAATTAATTGTACAGGCATGCCTGCAAATGCATCTCTTTATTGTTTTGTGCTTTTAAAATAATTCCCTTATGCTTTTAGAAGCATATCATCTTCCCTTACTTGCCTGCAGGTTTAGCTGCTTCAGTTTCCTGTTATCTGTCTCTTAACATATGTACTCTCTAAATCTTGATGTGGTGCAAGTTTAATGAACGGTTGAGAGTCACATAAATATTCCTTAGTTCATTGATAGAGAATGTTACTCCTTTACAAGGTCTGCCAGCTGTTTTACCATCTTGAGCAATATGGCTTAACGAACGATAATCCAAGAATAGCTCCTTTAGCTTGCCGTGTTCATTGAGCTTTTCTTGTATGAAGCATTGAGAAAGTAGCATCACTTATTTCACAGATGTGTTTGGTTTCCTTAATTTATTATCTATAAAGTATTGCAGAATTCTGTTCTGAAGTACAAAGAAATCTTAGTACTTAAAAGAAGTAGCAGAACATCCTGATTCTGGCACTTTTAATCACAGAGGGATTAAGTGCTTTCTATTTCATGTGTAGGTATTTATTAGTTTGGCACAGGCTATGCTGTGTTCTTAATTAATACATCACGAGTTTGACAATGGAAATGAGGACTAGTTTCCATTTTAAGGTACAGAGCAGCCGTAAGACCAGTGGGATGACCTGAGCTAAAATAGCACATGCTTAGTTCATTTTCTGAGGTCTGTTTGAATAATTTATTTCTGAAGAGGTATGACTATAGAGAGAGATTAAGGCAGTTTCTTCTGAGAGGGAGAACTATTCCAGTTGGCTCAAAAGGTTAATGTAATGGAAAGCTTTCCTGAAAGGTCATATGATCTTCCTAAATTTGTCTTTACTGTGATACAGGAACAGGAAGTGAAGTTCACAGTTACATTTGCGGTCATGACTAGTTAATGTACCTCTAACTCAAAGGTATTGAGAAAGTTCTTATGTAACTTTTTATTAGTTTAAATGTGCATCTCATCTTCTACAGGTTTTAATCTAGAAATGACCCGTGTAGTAACACACATTCTGTGTATATACATAGTCATTATCAGAATCATTCTGCATTCCATACATACAGAGCCAGACTGGTTTGACAGTGCCTGCAGGGTGAGTTAAACTACTCAAAAGTTTACAGGCATCATTTTTGTACCAGTAAAACTACACTAGCCAGGGTTATATTTTTCTAAAAGTAAGCTGAAGATCTCTGGGGTGGACAGAACTTTCTCATGTTGTACCTTCATAGTGATGCAGTTTGTTCTTACTCATTTAAAGGATGTTAAATCAGAATCAAGGTACTTGATAGTAGGCCAGTTCTACCAACAGTGCAATGTATTAGAAGAGTTGTCACCTTTTATATCAAATGGAGAGTCCAAACATAAAGAAATGTTCTTCCTGCTACTGCTTTTAAAGTCCTATTATACCAGTATACACTGGTAAAATATTTTGAAATACTATTAATAGGAATTCCCTACTAGGACAATTAAGTTGTATAATTTTTGTCCCCAGAGGAGGGTGTGAGTTAAACATTAATGTCTTCTGGGTATAACTGTAGTAGTGGAAAAGTTAGTGCTTCTGATTACCAACCCTCAAATCTGCTGGCTGTTCTCATGGGAATGTTTCCTGACCTATTTCAGTTGAAGTAAGCCAAAAACAGTTTAAAATTAAGTCTTTTCTAAGCTATTTTGACTAAAACATTGGGAAGACTCCAGCACATAAAAATGGAGGGAGGAGTGATTGAATTAGTGCAAGCTAATGAGAGTTTTTCACTGACGCAGTGGCTCATGGAATGCTTATCTAAAGTAGGAATGGAAAACCATTGCAGTGATGCCAGATTCAACACCAACAAATTTGGGCTAAAGCTGTGATGTATTTAAAAATAATTGAGTCCTCCTGCCAAGAAAGATCACTGATTCATTTACTAGGGGCATAAACTAACAAGATGTACATAGGATTCACATAAATGAAATGCAACAGAATCTCATTCTGTGAGTCTGATGATTGAAAAGATATGCAGAAGATGCATTGTAAGTAATACAGAGAAAGTCTAATGCATGCCTTTTGTCAGAATGCGTACTCTGAGATGCTGCTTCGAATAAATCAGGTTGGGGGGGTTGAGGTTTTGAAGAGAGATTGGTATATAGAATTCTGTCTCTCCATGAGTTAGTTTCTTTTTCAAAGGTTATTGAAAGAGCTTAATTTTTAGGTTTTTATTTAATTGTGTGGTAAGTAATACTGTCAAGGACTCAATAAATAACTTCCAAATCAAATTCAGTGTTTCTTCTTGTAAAGCAGGCCTTATCAGTAAAAATACAGATGCTAATATTTATGTTACTCTCTATCTAGAGCAACAGAAGAGAAGCCTTACTGTGTTGGGTATCTTCTAAGAAAATTATTTTTCTCTGGCCCCAGAAATTTACTGCTAATGAGGAGATACACAAGCAGATCATGACAGACTGAGGGAATACAAGGATACAAAAGTAGATTATATTGGACAGTTAGAGAGGCAGTGATCTAGTAATGTTGACAGTCTAAAAGTTGTCAGGTTTGACACTGTTGTCAGCAGCACATCTGTAAGAGGAAGCAAGGTTATGTATTTGTTTTGTAGAGCTTTAGAAAGACTGTCTGCAATCATAATGGCCGATCTGCAAAAAGTTGTAGAAGAGCTTAAGCAGTGAATAGTATCATTAGGTAAATGGTCATGGGACAAAGCATTTCTTATCACTTCGTTTTTCAACACCTTCATGGTAAAAGTAATTACAAGAATCTTAACTCATATATGAAGAAGGGAAACCAGTAGAGCAATTAAGCAATAATTGCTATAAGCAACTCTAGTCTTACTGATTAAAAAAGTGTCTGAAGAAAATAAATTTTGCAAGAGTATTCAAAGTGAGATACAAATGAGATAGAATTTAATAGAGTAATGTTTGCAAACAATTTAGTGCTTGATATATTGGCAGGAGCCTTAGCTCTACTTTCACCTCTTCGAGTAATAATATAACTGTAATATTATTACAGTTCTTTTAATTGTGGGACATTATAAAGATGATCCTAAAAGTACGTGCAGGTTTTTTCTTGTGTTCTCTGGTCTCTTGTACAATTCCAGCTCTTATTCTTTCACTGTTTTAGATAACTTTAGAAAGGAAATGCAAATGTGGTTAGCAGGCTTTAACTAGCATACAGGTAGAGTTTGGTTTATCTTGATTTGTCCCATTCCCTTTGAAAGGAGAAAAAAGTATTCTTAAGGAAGAAACCATCAATTGTTTGACTCAGTCTACTACTTTGCTATACTAATAATAAAAACCATATCTCTTATGTTGCCTCTTATGTGTGCTTTCAAGGTGTGTGGCATGATTTGGGCAAGTGTGAATAAAAAAGAAGCATTTTGGAAATGAGATGAGAACATCTCAAAGATTACTTCTAGTTATTGACGATCAAAACTCAAGACTGTGGTGATAATTTAAATCTTTACTCTGAAATAAAGGTTTGTTCTGAAGTGTTTAAGGAATATTTCCCATTTACAATTTCATGTGAAACAATTCAGCCTTTGAGAATGCTGGCTGAAGTAACTCAGGAAAAGAAGCTTTCTAAAACATGGAACAATGTGCTAAATTTGTAAGTTTACATAATAGAAGAAAAAAACAGCTACAGCATATTTTCCCCCAATTTTTTACAGGGAACTCTGAAGAGCGATTAAGCATATCTGATGCAAAGTCTAACATAGATACCTTAGGTAAGCACAAGGTGAACAACAAAACTTTACATTTCTCTCACAGTGAGCGTAGAGTTAGTTGATAGCCAGTTCTTCTTGATGTGCCCTGACCCACTGCACCCCCCATCTCCAGTGTCAAGATGTACAGCCTAAGAGGCAGATCCTGCTCAAAGAGGCAGCCTTTCTGCTTTGCACAACTGAGAGTGGAGCCTGTCTGACTCCACAGTGAGCCATGTCAGATAGCTGGATGGGCTGAAAACTAAGGATACAGTTTCACTGTGCAGTTGAACTGAATTATCAACTCCCCAACAACAACCATGGAAAGGCAGGTTTGCCTCCTCCTTAATCATCCTTTTCTTTCTCCCTCCCTTGACTTCTAACAGTGTGTTCTCCCTTTTGTCTGCGATGGTATGAAAGTGACTGCAAAGTAAATGAGTTCAGTGTGCTTATCTAGCAGATGTTTGGTGCATTTCTGCTAGGTTAGATTTCTGTCCTTTTAGTGAGTCAAATTGGTGGTCAACACTACCACAGCTTGGTGAGGGTGAGCAGGACCTTCTCCCCAGGATGAGCTTTAATTCTGTTCAGACAGCCTTCAAAACTATGCCCTGACTCTACAAATAAGAAAGGTTTCTGCTGCTTCAGTTTTTGAACTGACTCTTCAGAGCATTGTGTGAATACCAATGCCAGCACAAGAAGAGCTGAAATAACAAAGTAAAAATGGGGAACGGGATAGAAATGCCTGTTTCAGCTAGCCATTACAGCAGTTGAGCTGTGGCATGAAATGCTGCCTAAAGTTTATCATTTAAACATTGAAGGTGGAGGGTTTTTTCACCAGTATACATGCTCTTCAGAGCAAAGTTGTGGTTTAAGATGTTTGAGTACAGAGTGCCATTGTTACAAATACTGGATTTGTCAATAAGTGCCCTGGTGTTTAGAGATCACTGAGTTAAAGCAGCAGCACACAAAAGAACATGCTGAACGTTCATGCAAGTTGAAATTGCAAGTGTTAAAATACAAAGCATCATGTAAATAATCTGTAAATTCTTCTCAATAATACTCTTTAATTTCACACTATAGAAAAGCGATAGGAAGCATAATTGTATTACTTTTTCATTGTAATTAAAAGTCATGCTAGTTGCAAAGGATGTGTTCGTTGTGCAGCCACATGAACCACAGCCTCTAGCCTCACTTAGGACATAGCAGGTAAATGAGAGAGGAACCTGATTTTCATTAGCCTTTATTTTAGGCTGTAATTGAGTATGACATTTGCAAGTGTCAGAGGCACTAATCATTCATGGTTTTGTCTTAAAAGTCCACGGAAATTCCAGCTCCGCTGGCCAAAATTAATATTACATTCTTTTCTTTTAAGAGCTCTGATATGTGATTAAGGACCTCAGCGCAACTCCTGTCAGCACTCTTAGCTGTCAGCCCACCTATAATACAGAGATATCCAAGGTGCTGTAGAACCGGTTGCTGAGCAGTACTCTTTACTGCATGGCGTTCTAACACGTATGGTAAAGACAAACTTCAGAATAATGCACTACTGTGGTGATTCAGCAACCAGTTCAGAACTAGCTCATCCTCATGTACACTTCAAGGAAGACAGTGAGATTCAGTAGGGCATTCCAGGCTATGCTGCCTCTGTTTATAAGCACTGTTAAAAGTCTGACCAGTGTTTCAGAGTGGTCAGCTGCTGAATTTGAATCAGTGCTTTACTCCTTAGGAAAAGCCATGATGGGACTTAAGGAGTATTAATTTGCCCATTGTTCTTTTGCACACAAAGAAGTTTCACCTGCTGAGGTGAAGCCAGGATAAGGTTGTGTCATTATAACTTCACAGATCAGGCCTGATGTACAACAGTCTTAAGAAGTCACTGTGTTAAAAAATAAAATCACCAGAGGAATATATTGGCATTTATCCATTTTAAACGGTCTTAGTTTAATTTTGTTTACAGGTTTGTTTCACTACAGGAGTTTAAAAATGCAGTGTTGCAACAGTGTAAATGCACTAGTACATTTTATGCCTCTAACAGGACTGTTTCTAACTTAACTCTGAGCTTTTAAACATAACAATTTGTGAGTCAGAGCAATTCAAGTTTCACAACTTCTCTGTAAATGGTTTTATCAGTATTTATAACTCAGGAACTTCACAGCTCTGCAGTATATCCTCCAAAGCTTGTAATCACAAGTTCAAAACCTGAATTTGCAGTGAAATAAATCAGTAAAGCTTTACCAGAAGGGTGATGCTTAAAACTGAAAAACTCAACTATTTATTTATATTATTGTTACTGTCTAGTGATGGCTTTGAGGGACAAAACTTCGGCACAGATATGTGAAGAGCTAATACCCCTGCCTTTTGTTCAAGTGATAGGTTTCCTAAAAATAATCCAATAGGATGATTAATGTCACGTCAAAAGGGGCCTTAAATTGCCAAGTTCTACTGCATGCATGAAAATGCAGAAAAACTGAGTATACTGTTGCAATGCATCAATTATTGTTGTAAACACTAATTTAAAAAACTGCTTTCATAGCTCTTTCATAATGTAGCAGTTGTCAGTTGGTACCGATATGAATTATATATAGGAAAGAACCTAGCTAATTTTATTAGTGTAAAGGTATACTAACAAATTCTGTCACTTCAATTATCCTATTTAAGCCCCAGAAATAATTTATATATATATACGTATACACATGCACATACACACTTTATGCTATTACAGTACTTTCATTGTAATATTTTTCTAGGCAATGGATTTCTGCATATAGGTTATAATAACTGCATGTCAGAGGTGGTTTGCTCAATATTTTTATTGATTACCAACATGGTTTTTAAGGGCTAACTTCTAAGTTATCAAGAGCTAGTGTATACTGTATCTCTACTAGCTTCTCTCCAGAAGTTTTCCAATGCTACCAGTAATACAGTTGTAGCAAGAAGAATACTGACGGTATTAATGTTTTTATTTAAATAATAGTCTGAGCTAAAGAAACAACATATTAATAGTCTATGTAAACTATTAAAAATGTTCTTTCAATTTTACATAGCAACTCTTTATTGTGGTATGACCACAGTAGTTGCAGACTCTTATTCAAGTGAGTGTGCTGTATGTGTGCCCATGCTCAGATGATTTGTCTATCTTTGACAGCAAGTTCTGCATCCATGGGCTGAGTTTTTAGGCTTTAAGATTTTAGGCTAACTTGTTTTACTAAAACTTCTTAGCTGTGAAGTCAGTCTCATCTGGTTTAGGAGAGCTAACTAGCAGGTTCAAAGTAATTCCTGGTTACACTTGATGGCAAACCTCTTGATTCTCAGGGCCGATCTTTTCGTTTCCTACCAAGACAACACTGCAGAAGCATGCCTGTGAGCTGTGGGATGATCTAGCTAGCAGTATGAAATGGTTGGATGAGCGATTGAAAAGATTTTGGTTTGAGGTTTCTCTATCTCAACCAGTTTGGGATGTGTAGGATTCATACTTCAGGATCATAGCTGGTGAATTCATGACTGTGATCAAGAATTGATGGAGTTCAAAGATGAGTTTCCCTATTATTTCTTTAAATTTTACTGTTAACTACTTGTAGATAGGAAAAAAAATTATTCTAAGATGCACTCTCAGGTGTACAGGGAAACATTCTTAAAAGCTGTCCTAATGTGGTTTTGACTATGATAGACAGTGTGTCAGTGATGGACACTTAAGTGTTTGTTACTCTTTTCTGGGGGATTTTTTTTTTTTTCCCCTGAGAGCTGTGTCATTTACAAGTCCTTCTCTAAAAGATTATAGTTGTTTAGAAAAACCTCCTTGAAGGTGCTTTGAATGGAGAGATGGCATTCTTCAAGTCCAGAAATAGCTGAGTTTGAAAGTTTTTGTGAATACACATTTCTCTTTCTTGGTTCTGAGAATAAGATTTCAAATAAAAGCTTCTTGACCAGCAAAATTCTTCTGACAGGGGAACGATATGGAGCATTACTGGTTTAGGGAATATTAATCTATCAGGCTTTCAAAGTCCACTTTGAAAAAAACCTAATTTCGTTAGGTTTTTATTTAACAATCATCACCTTCAAAGCAGTTTGATTCTAAACAGCTCATCAGAGCATTTTACCACTGCTCTTTGGGTTTCCTTTGATTTTGCTTATTTTGGGGGAATTTAGACCATATTGCCACAACTTGAGTACATCTTGGAGGTTGTGGTTGAGTAACACTATTCTGTTCCAGATTCATTCCTGCTTTTTTCTCAGCTCAGATTTAGGATTCTTGCGAACATAATACATTCAGACAGGGAATCTCTTTTAGAGACCCTCTTCCACTGCTCTTCAGAGTAAAGCAGAGTATACTTACATAGCTTCTAACAGCAAGAATAAAGGATGCCTGTGGTCAATTCTGGATTTGAGGGAGCTGAGTGTTTTCAATATTTTATTAGCTCTGTATTATAACACTGAATTAATAATCTCCTGAATTAGTAATGGGAAAATACCAGCTCTCTCTTAGCCATTTGTTGCACTCACAGGAGAGAGATCTTGTTACAGATAGTTTTTAGCACCAATACAGAATTCTGCCAGAACCAGTACAAACTTTCCCCATGCTGTTAGTGAGGATTTGGCAGTATGGCAAAGAGTACAGTGTCCAACATCTCAAAGGTGAGACACTGTTTAGTTCTCTGTTGGGACTTGAAAAAGTCAGTATCTGTTAACTGGAGAACTGAAATGTAAGAGGTTGAACTGTCTATGCAGAGAAGTATTTCTGCTAGAGAATACAAGGCTTAGCTATAAATAAGCTCACGTGTATGCAGCTTTTATAACTGCAGTGCTTTCCTTGTGTTGTTTTTAAAAGTAGCCTTCCCTATTAAGGTTATCATAATTAGAAAATAACAACCTTCCTAGAAATAGGGGTGAGACAAGAAAATAGATCCCTGTCATTCTCTTAATTGTACAGCACTTTAGCTTATGGACCAGAAGTCTCTGGTAGGCCACTTCATCATCATGTGTTGCCTGTTTTGTCCTGTGGCTGTATGCTGCCTTTTTCATCCTCTGTTTCTTGTTTCTTCACCAGGTTCATCTGTAAGATCCAAAAATAAATTTGTCTAAGCTCCAAGGCTCATCTCGCAACAATTTACAGAGCTGTGGGAAAGTATGGGAAACTTCAGATGGCTTAAGATTATGTACATTTCTGATGCTGTGGAAAGGTGTAATCTACAGTTCCCCTCCACCTCTGGTACAGCTATAGTGTTTGCATGGTAATACAGCAAGTGAAAGTGATTCCCTAGGCTGAGAACTAACATGGACAAAATTTGCTGGCTAATGCACCAGTGCTGGCACCGGGGAGAGAGACTGGAAACAGGCCAAGAGACAGGTTAGGGTTAGCCCTTTTGGTGACAGAATGGTTTTGAATAAGATAATAATGAGTCTGCAGCATTAAAAAGGAAATACCTTCTTCCTTGTTGAGATAGTAGACAAAATACTCATGGAGGCGTGGAGAAATCAGATGTCTCCATCTTTCATTTACCAAGTTTGTGGCAAAAATATTCATGTGTTGACACGTTAATTTAAAGTAATTGTATGACAGAGAACATTAAAGAGAATCTTTAATTATTATTTTGCAGTGCCATAGATGGGATAAAAAATAATTTTTTTAATTCTTCATGTCTGTGTCAAATTTCTGTAAAAGTTATTTTCCAGATTTTTCCTCCTGTGCCAGTTCAGTATTTTATTGCAAGCTTTTACTAGATGAACAGTAATTAAGGTTTTCTTTTCTCTGTACTGTATTGTTCATTTCCACGTGCTGCTGAGTTGGTGTGACACAGCTATAGCATTAAGAATAAGTATTCACTATTTTTGTTGGATCATGCTAATTCTGCAGGCTGAAACACTAGAAGTTTTAGAAAAGCATAAAATGAAGTTAAAGTAGCAGTAAGGTCTCTTGGTAAATATGATTAAAATTGAGAAGGTCATAATCATACTTTGTTATGGGGGATATTATAGACCTGGCGTTACTGATGGGAAAGTGATATTGATGTAGTCTTGTTTGATTTGGGAAAATGATATAGAAAATGCTAGAGACAGTGACTGCAGAATAAATGATATTGTTGTCTCAAAACGTTGACATAAGGAAACATGTATTTTCCATAAAATTGTTTTAAACTGCCCGAAATAAGCTTTCTTTTACATAGCTCTTTAGCGAAGTAGAACTTTAGTTGTTTGCTGCGTGCTTAAAAATACCTGCACAGTAGACCAATATGAAGGCAGTCAAACTGCTCTCAGAGTATTGGGGATTTTTTGTAATTGTCAACAACTCTTGTTGTTATAGTAGCAAAGAAAATAGTGCATTTTTGAGTTGTAGAACATTCCTTCTAGGTGGGAAGGGACATCAGGAGGGCTGTAGTTCAGAACACCATTCAAAGCAGGATCAGCTCTGAGACCAGACTGAAATTTCAGCATTTTACTGAGTTTACTCTTAATTTTTTGCAAAATATTATCATATACATCATATTTCTGGTATGTCAGATTGTCACCAAGCAGTAAGGTCTTCTTCTGAAATACTTCTTTCCAAAAAGTCTTACCCAAAAGTCTGTCTGCCTTACTGTATAGTTCTCTAATTTGCTCTTAAGATGTTAAGCTTTTCTTTTTAGACTTTCTTTTTTGAAGTAGTACTAATTTTGGGCATTGCATGTGTAAAGAATGCAATATTCTGTTGCTAGTAAGTATTTTATTTAAAAGAAGAAAACAACTGGTAGAATACAGTGGCTGACTTCAGAGTGCTTTTTGAATAGTGATTGTGCTGCCGCTCACTGCCTGCGCTGGTGGGTTAACAGAGTGCTTCTGCAGGGCTCCTGCCATTTTTAAGATCGTCCCAGGAGACAATGCTTTTCAACCTAATCTTCACTTTCAGATGCTTTATGCCTGTCATCTTTTGTCTTAATTTAACTAACGATGCAGTGTGCTGGTGGGTGATTAAGAATGGTCTACAGTGCCCAAGTATTTCTACAGCCTTCCCTTCCACACATCATCTGAGTTTCGTATACCTCTGTGCACACTTCCAAGGCCTGCAGTTCTTGCCCTAATCAAAAAAGATCTTTTTCCAATGATAAGAGCATAAGGAGCTTGAAAATGAGTTGATGTTTTTCTTTGCATAGTTGATTGGGAATGTTTAGAGACCAGTGGGGTAGGAGATAGTTCCTAGCAGTTCTAGCAAAGTTAGAGTGAAAACTAATTAGCTATATATACGTTTTTTCTACATATGTAACTACTTCCATTAGCGTTCTAACTTTTTGTATGCTTACGCAGCACTATTCCTGCTTATTAAATCAGTCAGTCCATCTTTTATACCGTGTATACTGACACCATTTATTCTTACATTAATACAGGAATACGTGTGTTGATATTAAACATCTTTATAACTGTGTACGCAGTGCAGTGAGGAGGCTGTATAACTTGAGTACGTTGTATATTTGAAACAAAGCTAATTTAGTACATAGGCAAATTCTTTAGTGTACGAGTGCTGTCTTTGTTCATATAAGACATTTATTACAGTGTTTTTAATACAGCTTTTGTCAGGAAAATTGTTTATGATGCTTCATAATTTGTATATGTTCTTTTTAAGTACTGCCCAGTGACTGATACCCAAAGAAACAAGACATATATCTGAATACTTTATACTGTGTTACTGTAGTAGTGTCAAATCCTACAAAATTTTTCTTAGGAAGATTTGGATTTCTTATGCTGCAACTGAAGTATTGATAACAAAACAGCATCTTTTTTTTAAATACAAAATTGACCTTCAAGCCATCCTGATAATACTAAACAAAACCAGTTTGAGGTCTGAAGAAGTTAGATTTCCTCCCTTGATTTGCATCAGCAAAACTGGCAATGTTAATTATGTCCCTGCTGATGTTGTGGTCAATAACACACTTCTATTCTCACAGAGATTTTATTACATTGTTTGGGAAACAATATAATATACTATTATACTGTTTGAGAAAACAGAGGAGGAAAACCAGCAAGTTTCTATGTGAGTTATTTGAGTAAAAAGATACAGAAGTTTACAAACATAAAATGAATTGTTACTTCTATAGTGCAATCAAATTTAAAGTTCTGCAGAGATGTCACCTTCAGACAACTATGAACGTACTTTACTTACCTGAATTATATTTTCCCCAACATATTTTTACTTTTGAAGCTATAGATGTTAAGCATCTTCTTTCCTTTCTTTGACAGGAAATTCTGGTGATTAAAGATCATGGCAACCATAGAGGAACTGGCCCATCAAATTATTGAACAGCAAATGGGAGAGGTACATAAATTTTGAGTCCTTTTTAAGAGACATTGAACAGTAAAAAGTACAGACTGATATGTAAACACCAAAATCAGAAGAGAAAATAATTTTCAGTACACCCAAAGCTTCTGGAGACTCTCCCATGGAAGTCTAGAAGAACTTACTATGTCTGTTTTAAAGTTATGCTGCAAAGTCGGCTTTGCCAAAGTTTGCCCCACAGAAATGAAGCTAAGGAAAATCTAGCAGTGTTTCCAGTAAGTGACTAGCTGTTCAGCTGTGCTTTTTGGGTCTGTAGTTTTCTTCAGAGAGCCATCTGGTTGTATAATTACTTTGTTCACTTTCAGTTACAAAATTTACAGTCAAGAGAGTTGCCGGTACATAGCTTTTACTTTACAATTAATCAATTGCTTCAGTTGTCATTTTTGGGTTTGCTAGTAAAGGTTTGCCATGCTCTTCGCTATAAAATATTTGTTGGTGTTTGGTGTAAGTCAAAAGGAAGATTTCATTTTTTCATTTTCTGTAACGTGCAGAATCTGTATGCTGCAGCCAGAGGACTTTCAGAAATGCACAGATAGTTTGGGAGTGTGGATAGGACTACACATACTTACCTAGAAAGTTTCATCGTGGCATAGTCTATTTGAAATTAGCATAACTTTAAATTAGATAGAAGCAGGAACTTATTTATTTTAAATAAATGGTATTTTTTAGCTTGAAATATGCACACTTGCTTTCTTGTCTAGGCATAGACTTTTTACGTCATTTTAGATCCTCTCATTCTTCATTTCAAATGGAAAGCTTGAAGGGAGTGTGGGATGGTTAACTATAAATTCTGACAGCTTTTATTGTAGCATCTAAGTGTTGCTAAGGCTATCTCAAAGGACATAACTGATCTATGTGATGTGTGGTGTTTTCTTTCACTTATCTCTAGAGATGGGAATGGTGTGTCTAGTGTATTTGTTTTGGTAATGTAATTCCTTGTGGAGGTCTAAATAGGGCTGTGTTTCCTGGGCTGTTTTTATTTATTTGTTTGTTTGTTTTCTTTTGAAAATGGAGGCTAGTCAAAGCTAACTGAAGTTCATGTTCCACTCAGAAGAGAGGATGGTGTGATGATGGTGTTTAGTCTCTCTAAGGGTTGTTTCTCAATTTCATAATGCAATTCCATAAGACACTGAGCTGACCTAGTATCTCAGTGCCATGGGAGAGGGAAGTTCCTTTTTCTGTTTCTTACCTTATTTAATTTCAACACCAACAGCAGGATAATCCATCCAAAAAAAGTGGCAGGTTTTCTGCTGGATTAATGAACTGAGTGGGGTCTGAGAAAGCTCTGATGAGTATCAGGGGCTTAGAGTATCTCAGTGTAAAGGAGATGGCTGGTAGTCAAAGGAAGGCAGAGGAGAAGATGGAGGGAGTGGAGGTGTGACACTGCAGAGAGCTGTTGGCTCTTCCTGTCAGTGGTGAAACTGCAGCCTTACAGTTTTCATGGATATTATTCTGTCAGCGGTGTAGATTTGGATTTGTCCTTCAGCAAGGTTTTACCGAGCCTGAGACCATCACATTTTATTTGGCAACAGTGCGGCTTAAGCATTCCCCAATCCTCACTTATTCTCACGCTATGCTAGTCCTGCTTATGTAAGCTCTCTGTGTTACTGTGGGGTGGACAAAACTGGAAAAAAAATTACAGGATAGTGGAGGAAGGTATTCTTTCTTGCAGCTGGGGTCAGTCCCCTTACCCTGGTACAAGGTGCAGCCCAACCTGGTCTTTGGTTAGAAGGACTGAAAAGCATCACTTAGGGCAATGCAAGGTGGGACACCCTATGCCAAAATTTACTGTCAAAGGTGCGTGCCATGCATGAGGGCACTGCCTGAAGGGTGGAGTCAGTGAGTAAAGTGGTTTTACAGGGGCTTTTATATAATGTGTTGCATTCCTACCTAGCTGTGACCTACCAGCTGTAATTGCTTGGTGGTGTTCCTATTCAGTGTAAGCATTGAAAACCATAGTATAAGGTCTAGGAAACTTCAGCAGTATTTTTGTTAGCATTTGTAATTGTCCTGAAGGTTAAAATAGTTTCAATTGAATTTACAAGAAAAATTTACATGATTAGAACACAGAAAGACAGGTGTTTTTATTCTGAGTAGAATGGAAAGTGCTCCTCTGTTTCATTGAAATAACGGTCAGAAGTGTTCTGTGACATAGTTTTTTAATTTGTTTATCATACAAATTCTTGTTCATGAAGCATTTTAAAACACAAAATTATCACAAGTGATTTTATGATGATGTTCACAAACATGGGTTTGTTAGTTCAGGGCTTTTTTGCATGAAAGCAAATTGTATTTAAAAAAAAAAATGTATAGCCTTGCCTGTATGGAGCATTGCACAATGGTTTTTTTTTTTCTCGAATTCTGCGAACTGCTAATCTTCTTTTGCTGAGTGTTGGATAATTCATATTTCTACATCAAGATCACACTGATTCATGTAGGGAAGTTGTCTGTCACGAGTCCACAGCAGTCTTCTTTCTTTAGCCTGTGGCTGCGTACACTTTAGTATAGGGTGGGATTTTTTCTCACAGTCCTGCCAGGTACTCCTTGGATAACTGTGGTAATTCTAGAGCTAATACATGCTGACGAGCGCCGACCTCCGGGGACGCGTGCATTTATCAGACCAGTGGAAAGCTATGTATTTGTTGAAACACAGTCCATCATATGCATACACACTATAATGTTAACAAATATTGTGGTTATTCTTAACAGAATTTTTTAATGGCAATTAAGAAAACTTGTATTCTGTACAGATGTAAAACTGTCAAGGTGACATTTTGTAGGGTTGAAGAGCAGTTTTATCTTACACAACATGAAGACTGTGACATTTTTAAGGGAGCAATCGTAAAACAGTCCTGGAATACGTAGCTTGTTTTGTGAAGCAGAGATAAATTCACATAACACTGCAAGTACCTGTAAACCATCATGTATGCATATCATTTGAAAGATTGATGCAGAATTCTAGTGCTGGAAAGTATCTCTTACAAACTCTAAATGTTGCTGTATAATGAATTCTTCTTTGTCCTTTACCTTAAGCAAAGAAGTGGATGAACTGTTTAAATATGGAAAGTATTCACAGTCATGAAAAATCTAGTATTTTTAGAAAGCAGTGTTTGAAAATGGCTTGAGCAGTAGTTTGACAAGCATTTCTTTTGATGCTGCTGGCAGTTTAAGCAATCCCCTGAGAAGCTTAATCCCACTCTCTGATGCCATGTGCTGCTGAGCATTGTAGAAATCTGGATTGAAGGTTTGGTCTATGCTAAGAATAGCTTTTGTCTGTTTGCTGGGCTCCTTTTTAACCTGCGTCTGTGTCCTGTTACAGATCACTGAATGACTAACCAACTAGTTTTACCTACCAAGCTGGAGGGATAGGAACAAGTAGATTATAAGAACTGAGTCTGATACCAAAAATAATGCCTTTTCAGGTAAAATTTCAAAATCAGTTTAGGCTTATGGGAACTTGCATTTCTGCTATAAGGGGAAGTCTTACCCACCACTCCTTCCCCTTCTCATGCTCACCACTAGCTTCATGTTCTTGCATTGTTCTGGCGTTTACTTGGTGCTGGGTTGCAAATTCACGAAGCTGATCCAGGAGGAACAAAAAAGCTTCAACCTGTTATGAAACAGTACCTTTACTGTTATATAGATATATATTCTCTACATTAATTCTTGAGTAGTGGAGGTGGATACAGATGACAGTTGATGAGGAACATGTTTATAATGGTGTAAATAGTGAGAATTATTATTAATACAGAATTGCAGGATGTTCCGGAGTTTTTTGAACTGCAGAAATTTCCAGGAATTATGCAGGAATTTAAGACAAAAATTTTAGTTTGAAAGAATTTGTAAACTCTGTGAAGACAAACTTCCTTTATACTACAAGAAGTCCGGCCTTTCTGATGAAGCCTCTGTAAATAGCAGCTGTACTTAACTTTTATGCCAGGTAATGTAATGAATAATGCCTTCCCCTGTATACCTTTGGCTATAGCATATGAAGAATTTTTGAAGGAATAATCATTAAAGCATTTGCACAAATTGTGTCTGAGAGCATTCACAAGAGAGATTTAAATTGTTTTAAGATACACTGCTTGCCAATTTCCTGCATTTCATTAATTCTATCTTAACTTTCTTGATAGTTCTCCACTGTAGCAGTCTGTTGTTCTGGTTTTGCCGCTTTAACAGAAAAACAGATCAGAAAAGGTCAGTTGCTGCGTTTCCAGGCCAGGAATTCTTTTGTCACTTTAAGCCATTAAGGTAAAAATACTTCAGTGTAAATGTAGCACAGCTATAGTGAAAGGTTGTGTGTCTCATGAACATCAACAGTAATAAATATTCAGTCTGGTTAACTTTGGTGGACTTGTCATCAATTAATTGTTTTAATTAATGTGTTTCAAAGTTTCGGATTGGAATGTATTTCAAAATGGAAACACAGTATTTTCTAACAAAAAAAATGAGATTACAAGCATTTGCATTCCTTATACAATGAGAGTGTCAGACTTTCTGGAGCCTTGTGCAGAGAAATTACACATTGGTGAAACATTTGTTCCTTCTTTATAGGTTACCCATTCCCAGGAAGCTGTTACACAAACACTAATGGATGGGACAGCACAACGAATACAGATTGTCCCTGCAGATTCAGGCCTGTCTTTACCACAACGTATACAGGTATGTTTCATCTGATATATTTTAAAAGCAGAGACAAACTATTTATTTCTGCCAGTTTTCACATATGGTTCTTTTTTATTTGCATCATATTATTTGCTTGAATGTAAATATTCAGCCCTGGGTGGCAGAAACCATTTCTATATAAACAGGAATAAAACACCATTCCAATACATCACCTCTTTAATCTTTTTTTCTTCTAAGAATTTTTAAATTTACAAAAAATTGTAACCACTGAACAGAAGAAGACTTTTCCCAGTAATGGCATTGCTCTTTAAAAGCTGAATAATTTTTAGATTTGGTGATTGTTGGAACATTTCTGCATTTTGGAGCAGTGAGGGAGGGAAATACTACACTGTACCATTGATACAAGTCATGAAAAATGCAAGGTAACCTAACGTCTGAGAATGATACTGGCTTTTTGTTGTCCCAGCCAATATTACATGTCCTGGTATGCTACTTTATTGCCTACTCAGGAATAATCTCCAGTTCAAGGGAGGGTGTGAAGTTCTTAGCAATGTGGGTAGTTAAATCAACAACATAGATGTGTATGTATGGAGATTAGGAGGATTTGGGGAATAAAATTTTCTATTTTATCCCTTAAAAGTCAGTGCGAGTCCTTGCAAATGTTTTGTTTTAAAATTTCATCCTAGAGAAAAATACCAACTGCAGAATAAATTTTTAAAAATATTCTCAGATATATGTTGTTGCATACAAAACCACTCTCATTTAAGCGAGCCAGCTGCTAGTATAATCTTCTTGCTTTATATTTTACTGGGTTCACTCTTCAATATTTGCCACTCTTTTTTCCTGTTCTGGTGCATTGCATTCAAGCTTTGTTCTACTTTCTAAGCCTCTTCACAACCAGGCCTATAAATGATCTTTTGTTTTGTTTTATCACCCCCTACCTGTGCTCTAGTCATGGTACCAGTCTTATCTATCAGGCAGATATGTATTCTTGCAGCTACCTCCACTCCTTCTCTATGCTTTACGTAGAGTTGTACCTTTTATTAACTAATTCACGTTAATCAGTTAACCACTATGTCTTTATCCTCTGTTTTTGTTATCAATACCTGTATGCTATAATGTCACTGTAGTGTGTAGCCATTTAATGTAATTTCAGCATCAGGATCTGAATTTGGGACAATGACATATAAACCCATGAGCCTTTATTTTTGAAGAGCAGGACAGTTCAAAGTCAGTGGCAGACTTCTAACACTTCTGTGTCAGCGTTTTTGTGAGGGGAGAACTACCTCTGGTTAGGCACTGTAGTTACTGCAAATACTATGAACGTAGAAGAATTGCATTTCTAGGGACAGGGACCTTTCTATAGTTTTTCATTGTCTCATGTAGCTGGAAGATCACTTGCTTCTAACCCAGCTGTGTTGTCCCTTCTCTTTTTTTTCTTGATTCTTGCTTCAAAATGGATGTTAGGTGCTTTTCAGTGGTGGTTGTTTCTGGATGTGCGTGAAACAACACTCAGTCGATCATTCTTCCTGCAACAGGCATATACAAACGTGATCAATATCAATAATAATAAATTTGATATGAGATAGAAATTAGTAATGAAACTTTCGTCAAAGCGGAATTCATGTGAAAGTAAAGTAGTTTGTAGGAACAAAGACATCTCAGTGCAATGTTGAAAATAAATCTTAAATTGGTTCATTTTGAGTTTACATTTTCAATCCTTTCAATATTTTTTCCTGTACTTTATTGTTATTAAATGCACATAACAATTATCTGAAATCTTGAACTACAAAATCCTCCTTCTTTAAAGTATGTTTCATTAGTACATCATTTTAGGGAATGCTGACATTTCTCTAGGATAAAAGTGAAATGTCATAGACATTTCTGATTGAAACTGGCTCTGTTTATGAACAGGGGGATTAGCCCTCTGTGTTTAGATACTTTTTTTTTTTCTAAAATAGGAACACAGAATTATTGAGGTATTTAATTTATTGAAATGATGTTCGAATGCAAGTCAAAACTTGTGAGCGGACAAGGCTTAAAAACAATAAAGGAAAATACTATCCTCCATTATCATCAGGGTGCTTAAATGAAGGTGTATGAGGGGGAAGCATATTCTTTTTAGGTAGACAATCCTGAATTAATACATTCCTGTTTTATAACATTATCCCTTCAGCAATATTAAGTTTCAGATTATTAAGAAACATAATGGGTTGTCACTGGTGGATTTCCTTGACATGATAAGTGGTTTTCTTTTTCCTACTGATTATTTGTTTCTCTTATCTCAACATTTAGGTACTGCAGGTTGTTATAATTAGGTGAACTGCTCCACTTTTCAGAGTCCCATTGCAATTTAGGTGGAGTTTTTGCAGGTATATGGTCATAAGAAGTCAGCTGCAGACAGACTGTTTAAACCTCTTTCTCTTATGCCTGTCAGTTGTCAAATGCTTGACCGCTGCAGAAGCCATTTGTGCAGATTAAATAGCTTTGTATGGATATTAATGTAACATGCCTGCTATATCAGGTAGGGAAAACTACATTGGCATCGGCCTAGAATTTGAAGAATTGAGACACTATTTGTTAAATAGGAGGTCAAGTGAATTGTGTAAAGTAGCAATGGTTCTTCTGCCTACTGTCCTGCCATATTTATCTACAAATATATACTTTTTTAAATTAGGGAGCTAGACTGAATATGAAAAATACAGGAAAAAAGGGTAATTTAGCATATATATCCAAAAAATAATTTAAACTTCTGTTAAAATTTGTATCTTCACTGTTTCGGACATGCTGCGTTTTTTAGTTTTACACTGTACTTTTTATAAACATAACTAGATCAAATTATGCCTTTTTTCATGTACACAAAGTTGCACTTTTAAGTTTGGATAGGGAAATGGATTTTAGATAAAATCTAAAGAGCAGGTCTGGAGATTGAAGAAACAGCACAATATTCTGTGTTTGGTTTTATGTATGTATGCACCCTGATGAGGATAACATGCACTAGTTTTCTCTTAATCCCAGTAAAGGAGATGTGTTTGGAGAGAAGCAGAAGGGTACATTGGCTACTTTAAAAATAGCCAGAAATTACTCTGGAGAAATGAAAGTTCCAAATGAAAAACAACTGAGTAGAAGGAGAAAGTTAAGCAAAGAAGGGAATTAAAAGAGCAAGGAGGTTTTCTTTCTAAAGAATACAGATCCAACATAAAGGCATTGAAAGGAGAAATAAGGGACTGCTGTAGTTATTTGTGGTCCTGGACATGTGGATATCTGAGAAAACTGAATGGAAAACCCTGTTTAATCATGTTGATAACTATGGCAGGAGTTTTGCTTAATCTTCCCACCCTACACCCCAAATCTCATGATAATTTACATTCTTATATCTTCAGTGAATGGAATTTTATCATCTTATGTGGACTCTTAAATAAGCTTGCAGTTGAATTTTGCAGAGAAAAAAATTTAAATTTGATCCATTAAAATGTTAATATCAAAAGGCCACTTGAAAGAAACACGTTCATTTTGTTTATTTCGAAACTCATAATTTCTGAGTATTTGAAAGTGACAATATTGATTTATAACTGCTGAAATTAGATACTCAGTTTATATCTCTTGCTGCTTATCTTTTTAAAACATGAGCTATACACAGGAGAAGCACTTTTAAGTATATTAAACATTTAGAGAATGTAATAAGCTAGTTGTGAAGATGCAGTAGCAAAGTTGATAAAGACTCGTGTGAAATTATGCCCCATTCAGTTACTGTGTGCCCTTGTTCTCCACCTAGAAAATATAATTAATACTGTTGCCTTAATTACATTAAATTAGTTAGGATAAATCTTAGACCAAACAAAGCATTTAGGACCATGAAATAATTAATTTCATCAGTAATAAAGACCATATAAATGTTAGGGCATATATAAATGTTTGGTGAGAAATGTTTGGTTATAGGTTAAAAAAAAATTAATAGGAGCTATTTTGTTGATCTGTATTTCAAAAATAATTTGCAGGAAACAGTCGTCGTCGGATGATCCTTCTTAGTCTCCAGAATAAACCAGGCAGTTTTCCATACAGGTATTTTGTTGGAGAAAGGCAGGAAGTTAGTAAAAGTGAGATTTATAATAGAAGATACATGGAATCTTGATTATTTTATCTGAGGATTATAATTTTCTGACAAAGTTGGTGAAAAATGGAGTTTAGTGGAGGATTTTTTAATAAAGTTCTGCTAAAATTCCCTTGAAAATAGGGATAAAATGAAAAAAAAAAAATCTGTGGGTCTGTTCTTGATTTCTAAATGAAACATGAAAACGAGCTTTTCCTTTAAAAAGAAGAAGAAAATGGCAGGGAGAGATTCTGTTTCGTTTCATTTATTTAGGAATATATAAGTAAAAAAAAAAGCCCTCCCCCCCCCCAGTGAAGCCTAAAATACATGTACAGGTGCAACAAGATTAGTGCTTTTCTTGCTGTTTGATGTTTACTTTTTTCACTTGGAACTGTGTTTTTAAAAGTTTTTTGTTAAGCAGCCAAGTCTGGGAGGTGTTAAGCACTTCGGGTGGTATGCAGTGAATTCAAGAGCTGAGATTCACATAACCTGACAAGTCCTAGGGCTGAGCTATGGACATACCTTGAATTCTGGATGGTGGAATTGTCAAGGGTTTCAGCAGCGTTGTAAAAGCATGGGCCAATTGTAAAACCTGAGTATGAAACTCAGGTCTTGACTTGAAACACCCT
Source organism: Buceros rhinoceros silvestris (assembly GCF_000710305.1). Taxonomy (NCBI): domain Eukaryota; kingdom Metazoa; phylum Chordata; class Aves; order Bucerotiformes; family Bucerotidae; genus Buceros; species Buceros rhinoceros. The sequence goes on from NW_010433121.1 coordinate 25,810, forward strand.
TGATTGAAATATGCTTCAAATACGGTGAAAATCCAAGGTTTTGCCTGAGTTTACTTCACTCTCGTGTGACAGAGGAGAAAACGTCCTTCTTCACAAATGTCAAAGGCAAAATTCCCGTTTTCTTTAAGAGCCCAGATTGGGCTGGAAAGGTGAACTGAAATTACCGTAACAATTTGAGATAAATGTATTATTAGATTGTCACAGATCAGCAGACGGGCCAGAAGATTCAGATTGTTACAGCACTTGATCAGAGCTCAGCAGGCAAGCAGTTCATCTTAACAAATCATGATGGCTCTACCCCAAGCAAGGTGATCCTTGCCAGACAAGATTCTACTCCAGGAAAAGTTATCCTAGCAACTCCAGATGCTGCAGGTGTCAACCAACTGTTTTTTGCATCCCCTGATATATCTGCACAACACATCCAGGTAGATAATCCACTTTACTTCATAATTTTGGTTCAAATGGGATAAGAAGAGATGTTTTATTTCCAATTATGTCTTTCCGGGTTCTCCTTTTTTGAGGGTTTTTTAAATGGTATGGTTTTCCTTACACTGGGACTCTGCATGGATACTTAGAAATTACGAATAAATTCATTCTTTTCTTTTTTTTAATAAATTTATTGCTTTTATAATTTATGCCCTGGATCATGACATTAGAAAGAATATTATCATTTCCAGCTCTTGCCATACCGACAGTCCTCCTTTATTTCTGCTTCATTCACTCTCCATCTGTTTTCATGTATTGTTGAGGAACATAATCTTTTCTCCATTGTCTTTATCACTTAACATCTCCTTCTGCGTGTTTTCATACGCTGTTGTAACTACTGTTAAGTAGTTACTGTGCAAATTATACTCCAGAGTAGTTTCTCAGAGAGACTGTTTAGTAGGGAAGTACATTACTCAGTGGGGATGAGAAAATTACACTAAAGATTTTGGATTTACCAATGTGAGACTGCAACTAGTCAGGGTTGTAACTCCCTAAACTGGTCCCCAGTACACTTCACTGTCACGCATATGGTATGTGCCGCTTCCTTAGCCCTCACCCTCCAGCTTCCAAGCTTTCTGCCCCATATCCCCACTCGGCAAGGATGGGATGGCACTGATGTGAGGAACATGCACAGAAGACTTAAGAGATGTGAACTCCTTCAGCATGAAGTAGGCGATTACTGCAGTCCAGCTAAAGCCTAGTTATTGGATATTGTTTACCCAAGTACATTTATGCTGCTGTTAAAATACATCAGTGTGATGGGCCAGGCAACGTTAGGATAGCTACAGTCCATACAGTAAGATACAGTGCAGTTTCTTACACAACAATGGCCAGAAACAATTGCTTAAGGAAAAATATTAAAAACTGGACAAGTAAATAATAATCCTTCTTGAGCATATCCTTTCACTTCCATTAGCAGATGATTTAAAGCAACTTCCTGATTTGGAGATGGCAGCAAGACCATCATATTTGATGACAAAACCCGTTTTTGTTATTTATATAGACCAGATATGCTTTGGACTGTGTAACAGCTTATAGTATAATTGTATGTTGTGCAAAGAATACTCTAGTTGATGTGATCTTCTTAGACGAGTATTTAATTAGGTGTCCCTTGCACTATAAGAAACAGCTATTAAATACTCTTTCAAGTAATCCCAGCTGAAGACCTCTGATCTCTTTTAGTTTGTGCTCTTCTGGGAGCTAGTCCACTACTCTTGATTCGCTACCCACATGTTGTGTAAACTTGAAACATGTCTCTATTACGTAATACATAGGGGTTTTTTTGGAAACTCATAGATCTTTGCAAATGGACATCCAAGGTCCTTGCTCCAAAGAATTTGATTGCTCTGAATTGAGGAGTAGTAGAAAAAGCCAATCCTATTGACAGGCATTTAAGCATTTATAGTGGTATCATACACTTTGTAACCAGTGGGGTATGATTTGAAGTAATCCATTTCAGAGACAGCTTTAGAGATGTGTGCCATGCTTGTTTAAAAGGCAAAATCCAGGAATAGAATTTTGGACAAAAAATTTAAAGCTCTAGTTCTGATTGCACAGTTTAGGCAAAATAGGTTAGTTTGAGAGGCAACAGAGTATTCTGTCACTTTAGTTAGATTGTTCTGTTGTCAGCTAATATGTATGGGTAGAGATTTCTTTTTTCCACTGAAAGTTCATGAAGTATAGAGTACCTCTCATTTGTTCAGCTACATCCTCTCTGGAATCTTTCGTATTTTCTTCCCTAAACAGTCTTTTCATCTGCATTTCACATTTTTCTTGTTCTTCTGTCCATGCAGTAAGATGGCCTTCACTTGAAAATCCCCATGCATTTCCTCTGCAAAAAAACTCTCCTTAATTGCGTCTTATCTTTACATTGACTCATTTAGCAAGGCTCTTTCTCCCATCACCTATCTTACCTTCAGTGGCTCTTCTTAATCAATTTTTAATCTTCATGTTCAGCGTCAGTTGATGAGTTCTCCAGGTCTGGGATTTTTATCTCCTCGTGGGCCCAACTGTGTAGTCCTTCCTTATATGGAACTTCCCATTTCAATGTAGGTCTTATTTATGGAAGGACTTAGAATTTGTTTATGTATGTGATATACAGTGATATGAAAGCACATAATGTCAATAATGGAAATTAGAAAGGAATGAAAGATTCCTTATTGATGATTTAACTCATCAATATTATTTTGCATTAAAAGATGTTATATTAGAAGAAAACTTAAGAGATCGGTCTCTGAGACAGTACTGTTAACGAAGGCTAACTAGAAAGAAGTATGCTTGGTAAACATTCCCATATATATCCATATATATCCCATACCATGCTATCTTTCAGACTTTCTAAAAAAAGTTACTTTGTCATTTTCTCTATAGAAGATAGGGTATTTTCTATTTCAGTAAGTTATCTTTCTTTATATCAGAGGTCCTATTCAAAGAATATGCAAAGCAAGAATGAGAGAGTCTGACTTCCCATTAAGATACAGTAGAAGTTAGAAACTCTTAAAACTTCTACTATAATCTACTTTTCATGGGAAGAATAATTTTTTTTCTGCATTACATAATTGTCAAGATGATGTTTGGTTTTTACTCGTGATAAGTGTGTTCCTTTTTTAAATCAAATTTTTGCTCTGTCACATTGGGATAGAGTTTTTAAAGTTCAGATGGAAGGCTGTAGCGCCTACCCTGTAGTGCTGGGTTTCAAATATTGCAAAGCTTAATGAAGCTTTACAGGTACCAGAAATAAAAGAAAGAGACGAGACATGACTACTGTAATAATGTCAAACTCTTACGGAAAGCCAAACTATATATACCACTTGATAGTTAACAGTAGTATCCAGAATACATTTTCTGTTGATCCACCATTTATGTGTTATTAAAAAAAAGGAGTTAATAAACCTGAGTGTAGATATAGTGGCCTTTACAAGGGATTTTTTTTGTCTCATTTAACGCCTCAGTCTCTTTTGTACTATCAAGAAGTGATTAGGATATAAATACAAAATAGAACAAAAAGGTAAGAGTATGCAAATGCTAAATGTTTTTCAAAATGTCAGTCCATTTTGCAGAAGTAGTATTTAGATAAATCTTGAATTCTTTTCAGAAGTTTTACAAGTGAAACTTTTGTTCCATCCTGAAAAGGAGCATAGTGGCATGACAGGTAGCTCCTTTGTGTCTATGAAGACTGTAAAATGTAGTAAAAAAAACCTTACACTGTGTAGATTTGGTCCCATATCTTAGAGAAAAACCACAAGCATGAGATATATTCTTATCTTTCTGATGGTAAGAAGAAGAAAAATTAAATTCTTTCACACTTTTTTCCAGATTTTAACAGACAACTCCCCCAATGAACAGGGCCTAAATAAAGTGTTTGATCTGTGTGTTGTATGTGGAGACAAGGCATCAGGTATTTACTTTTTTCCTTCTTTTTTTTTTTTTAAAGGTGCTTTATAAAAGCAGTTTAAAATCCTTCTGAAGCTATATAACAGTTTACATGCATATATATATACACACACATACACACACATGCAAACAGAAAGGAAACACAAGTCTTTCAGTGGAGGATTACACTAAATGGTACTCTGGTGTCCATGGGTGGGATTTATTGTTGTTTTACATCATAAATTTAACATTTTCTACCAGGTAATTTTTGTCTTTTTTTCTTAGGCTGACATATGTTGTTTTCTATTATAAAAATCTGGCTGATAAAATTACTGAAGCAACAATGTTGAGAGATTTTTTTTTTCTTTAAAATTAAGGTCATGTGCTGAACTTTGTTATTGTTGACAGGTTCTCCTAAAATATGTGAGCAACCTGTTCATTATTTTAAATGTGAAAGCAGTAGGCAAGGAAGGCTTTGCAAGTATATGAAAAAATCGTTGATCTGAGATTTATGCAGGACAGCTGGTTATTTGAAGAACCATTATTAAAATTCTAAAAATGCATTATAATACCAGTAAAAATAAGCTTAACAACGGTATATTCATATATTGCCAAAGTAGAGTGTTAAGGTAAGAAGAGAAAAATGTTGAATGTGCTAAGTTTTGTGTAATGAAATTAAGAGACTGGAAGGATATATAGTGGGAGCAGTGCACTGGAAAACTCTTGTCTCCTGCATTCCCTTTGCATGTGCACCTGCCATCAGGTGTTCCAGATCTGTCAGAGCTGGAATTACTGAGAGGCTATCTTTTCTTTTTGATTTACAAAATAAAGTGGGAGATAGAGAAAGAGAACTACAGGGGTTGTTTGTCAGCATGGTTTAGCTGAAAGCTCCTATTTCTTTGCATTTTCTTTTGTTACATAAGATAATGGATCATAAGAGAGATGAGGCATTTAACTTTGCTCTTTATTTATTTAGCTAAAATTAGTCTAAGTAGGGAAATGGTTGCTCCATTGAAAAATACGGTTTGTCAGTGAAGTCTGTGATGGCCCTCCAGAAAGAATCTAAAAGTATTTTTTCCTTTAAATTTGTATTTGGAATTTGTTTCTGTAATGTGCCCTGCTTAGTTCAAAGAGCAGCCTCAGTCCCTCTGCAGTATGTATTTTGAGTGTTTGTCAGTCAGTGATCTTCAGTTGTAGAATTATTTTTTTCTTTAGGATCACAGAAATAAAATTGTTAGAATTGCCAATTGTCTTAATCAAAACCAGTACTTTTTAGTAATACTTACATTTTGTGCTATAGCAGAATCAAAACAATTTACTCCTGAAAAAATAATTTTTAAACTTGGCTTTTTTTCAACAGTATATCCTAGAAATTTTTGTTAGTATTATATATTAGAAAATTTACAGAAGAACTGATTTTTTAAAAAGTTATTTAGCTATTTTAAATTATTCTTTTACTGAAGTTTCACTGAAAGAACTAAGGATATGCTGTTACCTTGTTACGAAAACGAAAGGTGAAAGTAAAGCTTTAAAGTGATGGCCTACTGCTGTCAAATGCCATGTTTGCACCTTCCATGGATCCATTAGAATTAATGCATACAAATTTGACAGCTGAATTTGTAGTGACTAGTAATGCAGCTTGACTTGTAGGGACATATAAAAAAAATTGCTAAAGAATCCATAAATCAGAAGAGTTTCTTCTATGTTCTTGCTAACCTGTTTTCTTAGCTTTTATTAAGACTGCTGCCAGCAGATTTAGCAGTGATTTAGTAAGCTATTTGTAAAATCGGCCCTGTTTAAGTGCTTTGAACTAGTAAAATTATTCACTTGCTTTTTTTATGTTGTTTTATAGTTCTATATTTTAAGATCTGTAACCCATGGGGGGAAAAAATTGTTCTTTTTCTGGGTAAAAGAGCAAATACTTTGTGTTTAGTAACTGTAAGCTCTACAAAATTATATTACAGTGTAAAATTAATGTCATGATTTATGTTGTTCTGTATCCAGGGCGTCACTACGGAGCAGTAACTTGTGAGGGATGCAAAGGATTCTTTAAAAGGAGTATACGGAAGAATTTAGTTTATTCGTGCCGAGGATCAAGAGACTGTGTCATTAACAAACACCACCGGAATCGATGTCAGTACTGTAGGCTGCAGAGATGCATTGCGTTTGGGATGAAACAAGACTGTAAGTCTGAATAAATGTAAATTATTTTAGCTGCCAGCTGTGTTAAAGTGTGTGCTACAAAAAGATATACTTTTGTATTAATACAAATTGATATCTTGATTTGATATTTTTAAATCACTGTATCTTTTTCCTTTAAAGAATTGTACAACTTTGGTGTATCAGAAGTCTGAAATGTTTTCAAGCCTACATATTGCTTGACAAACTTAGTAAGTGCACTGCATGTGGTAAAAGTGAATAAACGGTTATTCTTAGGTGGCAAATGTCAAGCGTGTCTCCATTTTATGTTATTACATATGCAGTTCAGTTTTTCTATGCATAAATTAAGCTACTGAACATTTTGAATCTTGTCACTTTTTCCACAACTGAGATAACTGGCAATTGTTGTTCACTTTTGTCAAAGCTCTGCAGAGATCATTTATTCCCAAGGCAGAGATCCATGGTGATCTAGAGTTCAGTCCTTACCAATTCCTGCAGATTCCAAGTTTCTTCTATATTATATTCTTCCATATATTGGAAGTAGTGATACTGGAGTACCATAGCAGTATCAGAATACTAAATATGCAGAAAATCAAACAATACATGAATTCTTCAGCCCCAATAGTGCCACGCTGGTGCTATATGGACAGTATTAGTCTTGTGCTCTGCTTGCTGCCATCCAGCTCTGTTTTGCTGACCCTCTTGAACATTTGTGGACATTCCTCTTCTTACAGCCCTGCTTCTCTC
>NW_010433121.1:32675-46283 GCF_000710305.1 Buceros rhinoceros silvestris
AACCAGTAACACTGGTTAATTCAGTATTCATTCAGAAAGGGAGGAAAAGCTGGGGTGGTGAAAGTGGATCTTGCCCATTTACCTCCTAGTTCAGCTGGCTGTACTTCACCCCTCCACAGAAGACTTCCAAGCAGAACAAACTTACATGGACTGGGGGTCAGAAGGCAGGAAAAGGATCTCTGAGTCACGAGTGAATACAGAGTGGAGGAAGGGATTGTTGTGGAGGCGGGGGAGGAAAGAAAACTACAGCACTGTCTTGTACTGTAGCTTCCCCTCAGTGGAATTATTTTTCCCTTGAAGAAGTTTTGGCCCTTTCTCAGCAAACTCAGATACAGATAGCAAGCACAGGGTTAGCAAAGGAAGATAAAAGACTTTTACCATCCCCCACCCTTTCAAAGCACCATTTGTGGATTACAGGCTAGCTTTAATGGCATTGTCAATACTTCATGATACTACATTTGGTTTTATGATACTTATCAATGTAAAAATTCAGATAGCATCACCGTCTACCACTAACTGGAAAGCTTTAAATTTTTTTTTGTTTAGTTGCAGTTCCAAAACTGCATAATTGAAGAAAAAAATAGAGTTTTTTTCTATTTGCCTTTGTATTTTAAAATAATGAATATTCAGGATTATCTTTATAGGCTTAAAAAGTTTCTATATGCAGTACAGTAGTAAAGAGGCTCTGCTAGCCAGTTGCCAGTGCTTATCAAGCTAGTGAATTGATGCATATTTTAAATTACATATAGACCTGGTTTGTGAATCTTTCAGGATCTTATTCTAATTTATAAAATTACTTGCACCACTTTAAAACTGTGGAAGAACAACTTAATGCATATTTTTAAAAGATTTGTACTTTGTAAATACCTTTTATTAATTAAGTTTTAGAGTAGCAATGTTATATCACTATTATGTTATTTTTCCAGAAATCAGATTTTCCTTTTAAATTTTTAAAATCAAATTGTAAATGGTTTCTTTCAGCTTTACTTCATAGAACTAGAGTTCCCCATAGGGTATAATACTGTAAGTTTCATTTTACTGTTCTCTAATCCATCCAAACCAACGTGATGTATCTGTAGGCTAAAGCACAGATTCATTCCACCTAGTTTCACTGAGCTATTCAGATTAAAAATCTGCTTCCCTGAAGTCAGCGATTGTGGGTCAGGATTCTGCCTAGATCTCAAATGGTCCGGACTGAACTTTGTGAATGCCATTTTCCCTCCGTATTGCCTAAGGTCCTAACTTGAGAAGCTTCTTTAAGTGCATAAAGTTATGTGGATTAAACCTAGACCCACAATTCATGGAAAAGGGTACCATGGGTCCTTTACAAATGAACTGAGAGTGTGGGATACTGAAACTGAGAGAAGGAGAAGCCACAAGCCTCCACTTAAAGATCCAAATTAAAATAAGGTATAAGGAGGTTTCTCCCCTAATCATAACTTGGAAACTTTAGTGCCTCTATCTTTAGTCTCAGACTTCAGCTACTACATCGCTTCATTAAGGACAAATCAAATTGGTGTGTTGTTTTTTACCCAAGTTGTGAGTTTATTGGTTATGGGATTTTTTTTTTGTTCTTGTTATTTTCAGAATCATTATTAAAACTGTAGATTAAATAAAAAGAGGGGAGAAAAGGATTATTTCTTAGACTGTAATTTGGGATGTGACTTAATAGTCGCATATTGTTTTGTTAGCTGTGCAGTGTGAGAGGAAACCTATTGAAGTGTCAAGAGAAAAATCTTCAAACTGTGCAGCTTCTACAGAAAAGATCTACATTCGGAAAGATCTTCGCAGCCCATTAGCTGCAACTCCAACTTTTGTAACAGACAATGAAACAGCAAGGTATGTAAATTCTACTCAGGAGCAGGTATCTCTGTTTCCTGAAACAGGGAAAAATAATTTTTAAATTATTAATTTTTTTAAAAAAATCTAAAATTTTAAAAATAATTAAAATTGTTTTGTGTCAGATCAACGGGTCTGCTGGAATCAGGAATGTTTGTTAACATTCATCAGTCTGCAGTAAAAAGTGAGCCTACCGTGCTGATGACTCCAGATAAGGTATATGATGATATGACTGATACATTAAGTGGAGTTGATCGGTGTAATTGGGTATGTAGGGAGGGAAGGGTCTTTTGGTTTGTTGTACTTCTGTTTTGTTAAATTCATTTTAAAAACGCTCCCTTAATACACTAGCCAGTGTTGCAAATGACTTCTTTTCACAAGAATTCTTTTAGACTTGCATAGTAAAAATGCTAAAAACTCTTCAAAGTAAACAGTTTCCTCCACGTTTTTAGAAAGCTTTAAGGGCTGCATGATTTTTCTTTGTATTGGGCAATCCTCTCACTTGGATAGTTCTTTTGTACTAATAAAGTGTGGAGTTTCCAGAACTTCACGTTACATTGTTAACAGTGCATTTCATAAATACTGTCTGCTTTTCTCGCCCTGAATTGCTAATGTTTTTTGCAAAGCTGGTAAGAGCTTTCTCAGCTGGTTTTCCACTGTTTCCATTTTGTTACACTTACTGATCCACTAAAGCCATGTGGTAACCTCCCTACACATGCACAGTAGGAAGCTTTTGTAGCTGATTTTTCTAGCTGATATTAAATTACCTCATACTGTTTTCATGCATTTTTCCTCGCTTGCTCTGTCTGCAAAGGGCCCCATCAAAAGTTGATTATTCCCTTTCACTTTTCTGGCTCTGTCTGCGGAGTATGGCAATGCAAGCCAAATGACATGTAGCATGCTGGCGTTAGCAGCAGCATACTTGTCTGTGTACTTGCACTTTTTGTATTAATTTTTTTGTGTGGAGCAGGGTGGGAAATATGTCTTACTGCCTTTCTGAGTTGCTGATCTTTACTAAAGATCTTCCCTTATAGTTAAATAGACATAAAAACCAAAAGGGCTGCGGCAGAATTCTTTTTCTGCTTGCTTCTAAAGGTGACTTTTTATCCATTCCTTCTTTTTGAACATTCTCTTACCCTATTACTACTGACTCATTTACACGAGGAAGGAGGGAAGATGCTAAAAATACAATCTAGTGCAATCTTATAGTCTTGGTGACTGAATAGGGAGTGGAGATGATAAATTCCATTTCTTCACTTGCTTACCATCTGTAGCATTCTTTCTGAAAGAAATAGATAGCTATTACTTGTAAAGAAAATGTCTAAATATTTCATATTTTAGAAGCAGTGCAGTGTCTAATTGCTGCTTTATGATTACCCATTTACTGAAAACAATAATTTTCTTACAGGTCTATTCACATGCTCAAGTCTTAATTTATGTAAAAGTTAGATACTTCTATTGCAAGTTAACTGCTGCCAATTAAAAGAGAATTAAAAGCTATGCTTTTCCCTTAGGTTGAAGCATGTCAGGGAGATTTAAGTACACTGGCAAACGTGGTGACTTCATTAGCAAATCTCAGTAAATGCAAAGACATGTCACAAAGCAGTACAGAGCTATCTATGATTGAGAGTTTAAGTAATGGAGATGCATCATTATCTGAACTTCAGCAAGAAGAACAAGGTAGTACTGATGTTACAAGGTAAGGCATGTTACATTTAAAAATACTCTTTTCAAGAAGATCCCTGTCAACTCAGACCATTAACTACATCATCACAGTGTAGGAAATTTATCTGCAATAAAAATAATAGTAATAACAGCCTAAGCTCATGTAGAACATAAATTTTGTAAGATTCTTCCAAATGAAATCATTAGGAAGCTCCATTTGAGAAATAAATACTTCTGGCTGTTTGTACTTGAAATGAATTTCAGTGTTACAGTTAATTTTCTTAGCTTTTGGTTGGCCTTAAAAATGTGTTAGATCTTGTACTATAGTGTTAGTACTTTGCATCATCCTGGGAAACTGTTTCTTAGAGATCTCATCTTTGTAAGTAGTTTAATGCCTGAAACTATTAATCACCTCAAAAGCTTGAAAAGTATTTTCTTTCTACACATCAATACAAAAGCATTATTGAATATCTTACAAACTTGTGTCTTGCTCTGGTTTGATGAGCATATGTGTAAGATATTCTGTGTAGTACGTACTCAGTGATTCCATCAATCACAATTGTTTTTTGCCTTGGTTATACTCTCGTACTTCTGACATCTGTCCTAGCAATATTCCTTTACACACCCTCTAAGTTTTGAAAATGTCTGTGGGGTAAATCTATCAAGGAAAAAAGGATTGGTGTATACAATTAAGTAGTTTGTACCGAGTGAGATGCTGGGTTTCCTCTGTGGTCTCTTCTGTGCTGTATGATTGCAAGCAGAATGCATCCTTTCTTTTTATGCTGCTTAGAAAGTCAGTGTGACTTTATGTAGGTGCTGATTTGGGCCATTGCTGTGACCTCCTAGGTAAAGAATGTAAGAGTATGCTGTGTAAGTACTATTGCTGTACATGCTGATAAACTTCATTCAGTACTATGGCTGTTCAAAAAAGTTGTAGTAATCATTAATTTCTTTATTTCCTGGCACTTTCAGATGCTTGCTTTTGCCAACCTCAGTGTTTCTGTTCGGTTTTAAAAATCTGTCTGTGACATAGCATCAAGTTGTCTCAGCCAGAGAGCTTGAAAGAGCTCTTGACACAGCTTAACACAGCTTAACACATATTCTTGCCCAGTACCAATAGCCTTCCAGTAGGGAGGTTCCAGTTAAATATTCCTGTGAAAGGGAAGTTCTTACCAAAGCAAAAACTAAAATTTTTATCTAAGTCTTTGATTTCCTTGTCAGGCCTGATGCCAGCTTGTTCTGACAGACACAGATGTTTACTGAAGAAAAGATCTTTAAGGGATTTCAGGAAGCAAGTTTTATGCATCTGTGTTTTTAATGTATTTTATTATATTCCATTGCTTGCAGCTACAGGAGTTAAGCTTTCACTTTTGTTGTCACAAATCTGGCATGCAACCTTGCTGCTGGCATTCCACTGCTTTTATAGCGTAATGCTATATGCCTTGTCCTCTAATGGCTTCATTATCTGTGTTCATTTTTTACAGTTTATCAGCAGTCCTATATTCATGTTAATATATGTTAATGATTGAGCCCAATGAAAAGAGCACCAGAGTTCTCTAGCAAAGGGAGCGTAGGGGAAGAGAAGATGGCAAAGTTCCACACTTCCATACTTTGGCATTAAATCAGTGATTATAGATTATATGCTAATGAACATGTCTATAAATTGACAATCGGCTCTACATACAAGCTGATAGTCAGCTTTTGTTTTCAGACCTCAGAGTATAAGCTTTTCATGCAATACTGTACACAAATGATTCTGCTCTCAAGATACATCATCTGTAGGCAGTGAACAGGTCTGTGTATTTTTGATGGAAGATAAACTTGTGTTTCTCAGGTGTATTCATGAACAGAAAAAAACCTAGATCCGTTACTAAACAGCAAGACAATGAGTAATATATGTGTGCTTATCCTGACATCTCCTTTTTAACTGTTTTGCACGTGCAGGAGTCCCTACCCCACATCAAAGAGTACCAAGGGTGGTACTGAAAGCATGAGAGTGCTTTCTCTTACATGTTCTGAAACAGTCTTTTCAAACTAAGCTGAATAACCTAACCACAACTCATTACTTAAAAAAAAAAAAGCTTATTCTGTTTGTGTCTAATAACAGCAAAAATCTGTAAAATTTATACATGGATTTTAAGTTGCTTTAACAGAAGTCTGATGATCATGTCCTCAGAAAACTCATGCCAGAACTCTCAGTAAACATCACTAAAGAGATCTTGAAAGGCAAACTGTGATTCAGCAGCACAATCAATATGTCAAAACTGTGAATTTGTTGGCAACTAGTGTGAAAAGGATCTGCTGCTAATTTTTGTTTCAGAGCCACTGTAAGTTGGAGTTTTCAGGGATTTTGTTCCATGGAGTGTCAAGAAAAGCATGCTACTGCCTTTTCTTTTCCAAATGTGGTTCTTTGAAACAGACATCTCAATACAGGTTTCAGATGTGCAGGTTCCTCCTAAACTGAAATAGTCTTGAAAATAAAATGTATGTTTGTTTGTTTGTTGTGATCTTACAGGGCATTTGACACTCTTGCAAAAGCATTAAATCCAGGAGAGAGTGCAGCATGCCAGAACTCTGAAAGTATTGAAGCCGGTGTACAGCTGATTGGTGGAGAAGCAAACATGAATATCGTTGAAATAGAGGGGCCACTACTCAGTGATGCACATGTAGCATTCAGGGTACCTATACTTTTAAACTGCTGACTATTTATAACCATTTTAACATAGTAATATAAATTCATGGTCTGATTAATTTTTTTTTTTATTTCTTTGAAGAGTAACTGTTCAGGTATTGTCATTCATTTCTGATGAATGTGCCAGTTTTGTTCACCGATTAACTATCTTTTTGGGAAAATGTGCAGCTTTCTTTAGTGGTTTAGCTGTACTGTTTATTTTATAGCTTTTTACCCTTAATAAAGTAAGCAAAAGGATTTACACAGCAAGTGTCGCACAAAGCAGAGAGTCGGCATCCACATTTGCTCTTGTTAACAGGTGGATCTGATGCATCTGCAACTGGATTTTGAGACTCTTCAAGTATTTGCCAGTTTCCTCTTTATGTATACACCCTATTTTAGTATGGTATCAATTGTCTCTAATCATTAAGGGAAAATATGGTTTCTTTGTTAGTGAGCCATATATTTTCTGGCTTTATTTCTCATTTTATGAGCCTGCAGAAGTTTTTCTATCCGTATTTTTCATCTTCTTATTGTTTATGGACAAATCAAAGAGCTTGCTCATCTGAAAACTTGAGTACCAAGCATTTTATCAAACTATGCCCCTCTCATCAGCTGTCAACAGTTAGGGCTGGGGCCGGCCACTAGACAAATGACAGATGCTCTTTGTTAACCTCTCTCACTTCCCAAAGGGGATGAGAAAAGGAGTAAGGGAGAGAGACTTACAGATTGGAAAACTAAAACTGCTGTAATGAGAATAATAACAATAAAATGAAATACATACAACAGCAATAATGAACCCAACCTTCCTGAGGGCAGTTGTGGGCAGGCACTGGGAAAGTCCCAGACTGGACCTGGCAGCAGATGGGAACTGGATGCTGGAGCTGGATTCTGAAACTGGATTCAGGAATGTACAGGTTTGGATTGAAAACAGAATGCACAGAGTCCTCCTTGGATACCAGCCATTGGAGAAGAAAGCTTGACCCTCATGATCCCTCAGCTTTATACCAAATATGACATCTATGGGATGGAACACCTTGTTGGTCAGTTCAGGGTCACCTGTCCTGTCCAATCCTCCCCGCAGGTGCGGCCTCTAACTTCGTGCACCCCCACCGGGGTACACAGGATTTAGCAGTGACCTTGGTTTCTACAGGAGGAAGTAGAAGCAAAAGCCTTTCTGCAGACCATCCCTTAGCAGTAACTATAAACACCAAATGCTGTCATATCTAGAAGCAGACGCTGTCAGAGAAAATACGCTGTTAACAGTACAGTCGCTTAGCAGAGACTGACCTGAAAAGTACAATCACTGAACAGAGAATTGGTTCTGTTCTAGCTCAAACCAGGACATTAGCACGTCTTGATCACTCAAACGTATCTTTAATGCAAATGTTGAGGTTTTTTTTAAGACTATGTTAGCCAAGCCATTATATTAAGAAGTATTAATTTCTGAAGATAAAAATACAACACTGTAATTAGCAGGTTTGGGTCAAAAGCCACTTTCTTTACCTATACTCTGATTTTTCTTACATACATTGAGAAAGAGCTGGTCCTTTCTGATGTATATTGATTGTGTTTTTAGGACTTGTGAGCAGCTATATTTTAAGTATTTTACTTACACATTGAAAGATTTTTGATGCATTTATTTGTAAAATTATAAGTACAAAAAAAAGACGATTTGTGAAGTAGGATACACACACACACTCCTCCCAGGAGTTGCAGTAACTCTTCTGTTACTGCAGTAACTCTATTTATATATATGTAAGTAAATTCATTCTAATTACAACAAATCTTCTAAAACTTTTATTCTTTGAGACTGTCAAAAGTTGAGTTGTATTTGGGATTTTCCATCTTCGGGTGTCCCAGATGTGAATCTAGGATAAAGATTCAAAATGTTTACCTTTTTTGTGGCTTTGGAGTTGCTATAGGGTATAACAGTGTGGCTAATAACAAAAAGACAGTAGTTCAGTGTTATTTCAGGATTATCTCATGTTCATTTAAAAAACAATTTTACTTTTTTACTTAAAAGAAACTCTTAAGATTGATTTTTTTTTTCTTCCTATGTTTTTTATGAAGAAAGTAAAATAACTGAATTGCACTTTTTTTTTTTTCGGTTGCCAGCTCACCATGCCTTCTCCTATGCCTGAATATCTTAACGTTCACTATATCTGTGAGTCTGCCTCCAGGTTGCTTTTCTTGTCTATGCACTGGGCACGTTCCATTCCATCTTTCCAAGCTTTAGGGTAAGTGTTTAGTTACTCTATTCATGTTGTGAATATGCACTTTTAAATTTTTTATTTTCACTGCCTTCTTCAGGGAGATTTTAAAATATAAATCTACTTACTAAAACTGTTTTATAGATCTTCCATCACGAAGGTACACTTTCTGAATCAAAACTACTCCCAACTTCAGTCCAATTCTGGTACTTTTGTTGGGTTTTGAAGGAAAATGGAGTAGATCTATAACAATTAAATGCCCGCACACTAGTACTTTAATACATTTTTAGTAAATAGGACGGCCTATCATTTTTTATTAGCTACATCTTGAACGAAGATGCTTATCAGGCAGTCACCAAAAAGAAGCTCCTCTCTGAATCCCCCAATATTGCTATCTTTATTGGTGAATTAGTAGTCATAATTTTGCCTTTAATAACCTATATGAAGAAAAGAGTGAGCTAGATTGAGCCAGCATTCAGGATTAAGTTTAATTTCAGGGGATTTTTGAAAAACAAATGGTTCCTGTAATCAGAGAGTAATTTTCACTATTCTTTTTATAGTTCATGTAACATCTTCCTTTTCTAGCAGAATTCAATGTATCACTTAAAATTTTTAAGCTAAATGTAGTAGTTCATAGTTGATCATCATGAGAAAACATCTCAAAACAGCATGGGGAAAAGTGGATTATGTTATTTTCGGAAGTGATTTTATGAAGACACATCAAACAAAGGTAGTGTATCAACTCTGACACAAATGGAGCATAAATTATGTTTGTCTATTCTCAGCTACAGTGTTTTTCTTTAAATCAGTATCAAAATACTGTATGACTGAGGCAACAAAGAGAATTCCTTTTTAAAGTGAGGGATTGTCCCCTTTCCCAGGAAGACTGTCAAAAGCAGTATGACCTGTGATTACTGTTTGTGTTTACTCAGATGTTTTAGCCAAACGATTCTACATTGTTTAAGGAAAGATACTGTAATGTGTGTAATTAAAGCCTGTGTTTTGGAGAAGGAAGAAGTAAAATTCTATGAAGTTAAACAATAGCAAGGATAAAAAACCATGTAAATATGGTATCTTATTTTAGTAGAAATTGTTGCTCTGAAAAATTTCAAGATACATCGCAAAAATTAACATCGTACATTACAATATATTTCTAAAAGGTGTTGGTAACAGGAAGACACTGCAAATTAGTGTTATAGCAACAAATGGGAATTGCTTTTTAAAAATAAAATGTTGTACAGAAGACCTGTCTCTGAAAGGATTTAACAAGAAATGCTTACAGAAAATCTGCATTTTTAAAAATATGTTACTTTGCAACACGTTCTTCTGCTTGAATAATAAAAATGGAGGAGCAGGCTGCCTTTATAGTGTTGGTATTCATCTGTGCTAGCATTTACAGGCCCAGTAAAGATCATGAATAACAGTATATTTAAACACTATTTAGCTTAAATATACAGTTTTCCTTTTGAATAGCTTAAAATACTGACTTTTTTCAAGTGGAGATTTAGTTTTAAAGTAATGCAGTGGGTTTAGTTTGAGCACATTGTGTACCATGATTTCGAATTTTATAAGGGTGACTTGTTTCAATTTTAAAATGAAGATAAATTTGTAGTACTAGTAATTGAGAGGAGTTGATGGGATGAAACCATAGTAATGGTTTTGTAAGGAAGACAGATAATTGTATCCAAGTGGTTCCCTCCTCAGGCAATGTTTTCCTTACTCATGGCAAAATTGTTGGCAAAGTTGCTTTGGCATACTGATGTAGTTAGTGATACCAAGTTATTGCTTCATCTTCCTGCACGAGGATCTTGGTAGGCAAGCGAGATTCCTACTGAAACGTTCTTTCATCATGCTGGTTACAGCCTCTTGGGTTTTTGAGACTGCTGAAATGTGATCATCTGGTTCTGATCTAAGTTTGCACAGCCATAAAGGTTCAGCTCTAGATGGCATATTTATCTGCACACATGCCAGCTGAGTAGCCAGTACATCCTATTTTCACTGTTCCTCAGCATAGTCCCTTTGACAGGAGATGAATGGGGATGTGACAAATGTGTGTAGAACCTGCGTGTACTGTATCATGTCTATCATAACACTAACTTGATCATAGTAAAATGTATTGCCCTAGGTAAACTCTCTAATGCAGTACAGGACCAGTTCACATTAATCTGTTATTTGGCATGTTAGTATTGCAGTAAATCATCAGCAATGTTCTTGAAAATTACATCACTGTTCTCGCAAAAACCCATTCCGCTGTATTTTTGTAGCTGGTATCCTAGCTTTAGTATGCTTTGCTTCTTTGATAGGTCTTTTAAATTTGTATTATTTATATTTACTGATTCAAACTGTGAAACATGGTACCTGAATATGACTCCTCACTGGTAGGATTTCCTTTTTAAGGTACAGAGCTCTTGTTAAGCTCTATGAGTTAGAGATGCTTGGCAATACTGAAAATGAGGTTACTAATATGGAAATGCCTAAATATACGTTGATAGACCTGGTTTTAAGCTTCAGTGTTTGGAAAAAAATAGGAAACTTAATTTAAGGACTAATTCTTACAGCAGAGAAGTCCTCATGACTTCTATTTATACTTCGAAGTTTGTGTTTCAAACCCTACTTCAAACATGAAGGGGAGACAGAAAATAGCAGTCAGGAGCTCAGGAACTTGATCTGACATGTTCCATTTCACATGTATTTTTAATTAAAAAAATGATGCAAGCTTGCCAGATTTCAAGTGAAAAACAAAAGACCTTTGAGTCTATTCTACATCCACGATACAGGAACAATGCAAAAGTTTTTTGTCCATGCATGTAAATGTTATTAAAAAATTAGTGGAAATCCTAAGAAAACTGCTGTGTTGGAATACTGGCCAGTTGTCATTTACTGTAACTTCAGCTTGCTTTTGTGATAGATCTCTAACTTCTTTTAGATCATTAAAATAAAAATTCTTTACAGAAGTCACTCTTAAAACAGGTGTTTAATCCTAGCATGCAAATAAAAATATTTTTGGTGCAGGGCTTCGTTGTGATTCTGGTTGCAATGTTTGAATTAGATGAATGTTTTATGACATGTTCTTCAAATTAAAAAAAAAAATATGTGAATGCAAATGGTGGGTTTTATTAAGTGAACTTACCTTATTTTTTAATAGACAGGATAACAGCATATCATTAGTAAAAGCCTGCTGGAACGAACTTTTTACGCTTGGTCTTGCACAATGTTCACAAGTTATGAATGTGGCAACTATATTAACTGCATTTGTTAATCATCTTCATGGCAGTTTACAGCAAGGTAAGATGTACACTTGGGGCTTGGGGAAAATATCCACAAGATCATCCCATAAATAACAATAGTTCATAATCAAATTCATTAAACCACTAAATGTACTGGGTCACCTAAAGATACTAACAAACCTGTGAATGTCTTTAGCAGGGATACAAATGGAATTTGGGGACTTACTTTGGTCTACATAATTTTTAAGCATGTTCACCAAAAGAGTATTGTAGTAATTAATCATGGTTTTATCATTACTACAAACATGTATTTTTGCCATTTAATTTGGGAATTTATTTTGAATGCAAAAACCAGAAATTTCTAACCAATTTTTCCAGTTAGGTAGTACGCCAGGTGCAGAATCTCCAGCAGGTAGCAAATTTGTGGGGCCCAGAGACCCTAGTTTCGTAGATTGTGGAGGGAATGGGATTTTCAGACTGCTTAGCTATTGCTGACCCAAGGGGAACAGCTCTGCGACAACCACATTCCCTAGATGCAAATCAGGAAGAGTGTACAGTGCACCTTCTTTTCCAGCAGTGGCATTGATTTTGGCTGACTAAAATAACCCACAAAACTGTACACTAACCTACCTCGTGGCACCTGACAGACGTAGAACACAGGTCTGCAGCAGCAGTGTATTCTTTAGTTACAAGTAGTCTTTCCTTTTCTTGAGCATTTCAAGCTCCAGTCCAGCCCTGATTACTGAAAGCTTTAGTGGCAGGATGACACCTAATTGTACAACATGGGAGGAAAAAGAAGATTGTTATAGTCTGTAATTGTTGACAGCAAGATTATTCAGATGTAATATGTGAGTTTACAGATGGTGTAGATTTCTCACTGTTTGAATCTAATAAAATAATTCTTTTTAAAAATCCAGTGTGACCACGTTTTTTACATGTGTGTTGACTTGGGGATTTTACATTTATGTGTGTGTTAACTTAGATAAGCTGCCAACAGACAGAGGAAAACTAGTAATGGAGCATATCTTCAAACTGCAAGAGTTCTGTAACAGCATGGTTAAGCTTTGCCTAGATGGATACGAGTACGCGTATTTGAAGGCAATCGTCCTCTTCAGTCCTGGTATGTAGTCATTCCAAATGTAAAACTTCAATCTGTGCTGGTGTTTGCCATACAACTTCTGCCTGTTTCATTATATGCAGTTACTGTCACCTGTAGAATAACCGCCTCACTTGTTGAGGAATCTTGGAAGGCACAATGAGGACTGTAGGAAGAGGAGGGTTAATCCTTTAATGTAAATAGTTGAATGCTGCTTTGGAGACTTAAGTTTTTACTCTTGCCTTTGCCATTGATGTGGTTTTTACTATTTATTTATTTATTTATTGAAGAAGAGTCCTCTGGTTATCTAGTTGTGATAGTGACTGAGTAGATTACACATATGCCTGGACTGTCAAAAATAACAAAATAGTTTTTCTTGATTTGAATATTGTAGAATTAAATTTTCATTAAAGTGAAGGCATTCAGGTATTATATGAGTATACTGCAGGTCTTAGACTCATCCATTCAAAATGTAGGGATTTAGTATAAAACCAAATTTTTTTTTATAAAAGGAAAATGTATAAACTTCAAGTACTTTCTGTAGGTCCAGGATATTTTACTGTCACATTTAGAAAGTAAACCTTTAGTCACTCCATTTTGTATTAGCAAATTTTAAAAGCATGAACAGCTTCCTTAATCCTTATTGCTCTGCCTTTTTTAGATGCTGATGTCACATAGAAAAGATCTGAACAAAAATGTAAATTTTTAGCATGTTTTCTAATATATACAGATATCTATATATCTGTGTATATATATATTATATTAGAACTGTGAGGTTCTTGCTTTGCACTTTGCCTCATATTTACATGATCTTTTCTATGTATAGTATCTACAAGGAGTATCTACATCTCCCAGTAAAAGTGGTAGCGTCAACAACAGCAGGAACTCATGGGACTT
>NW_010433121.1:46353-60566 GCF_000710305.1 Buceros rhinoceros silvestris
AATTCATGGTACTTATCTAAGGGCAAAGTGCACAGCAAAACCCTACATACCTTCTATTGCTTTTTTCTTTTTTCTTTTTTTAATACTGCATTAATTGGAGACTCATGAGATGAAAGACGTTCTTGCAAATAAGGGGCAGTGTGAGTAGTGTCAGAACCCTCCAGGAAAGATGACAAATGCCCAGAGGATATTCCAGTGATACTCTTCTATTGTGGATCACTAAGAAAAATCAGAGAGGCAGAGACTTCCTTGAAGAGGAGGGTGGAAGGGCATTTGCTTGTTTAATCTTAGTAGATAATGCTTGTGAGAGACCAATTCTCCTTTAGGTGTTCCTTAACCCAAAATAGTCCTGTCATGGCATTCCCATACTCACAACTGGTATTGGAGTTTGCTTCAGGAAAGAAACAAAATTATGAAAGAACACCTCAAGCTTGTTTTTCTAGCACAGTGTTTACTAGGATTTATGACAGAATCTGTTGACATGCCTGTAGCCATATTTACTTACTTGTTTAGTCTGAAGTTAATTTATCTCATTCTAATTAGATTTGAGAACACAAAAGGTAGAAGGAAAAATATCTTGGGAAAAGACTATATCCAGTCATATGATTGAAATGAATTTTCCTGAACTCACATACTTTCAGAATCACATTCCTAATGATGTTTAGTTGCCTTAATGGCAATGTGTTGTCATATTCTTGATCCTATGAGCCATATAAACAAAATCTTCATACGCCTGAAAGTCATGTTCAGTACCTCAAACAGAAGGGATGTTCTGGCAGTGATTCACAGGCCAGAAATTAAGAGTTTCAGGGATTTTACTGCTCTGCTACAGGAAGGGGCTGAGCTGCACGTGCAGCAGATCCTAAGGTAAGAACATCTGCTTTAGTAGGGCCTGCTGATTCTCTTTCTTCCATAGCTAGAGACTTGAAGATCACTGAAAAGCTTGTGTGCCAAGCCCGCTCTTTGACTGCCTTGGGCAAATAGATGAATATAAAGGGATTGCCTAGAAGACTTTACATCTTTATAAATGGCTACCAGTGTACTAGCAGCGGTCTTGAAACTACTGACTTCTTCAGGAGTTGACTCCTGGCTGTGTCTCTGGCACTCTAAAAGCAGTGTCATGAAGCAATGCCTATCGCTTGACAGCAACAACTCTTAAAAATATGCTGCTGCTTTATGAATGTATTAACCTCTTGTCCTCTGCATAAATTTGAAGTCAGGCTTTCAGAATTAGTGAAATTCTGAATTACTATATAGGACAAAATATTACTCTGCAAAATTATGAGTTCAGGGGATTCTAATGTATCATGTAACTGCTAAATTGCTCTGAAAGCTGCTGTATCTGTCTGCAGAGCTAGACCAAAACCAACTGGGTTTGTTGTCAGAAGGCCATATATTTGGAGAGGAAGAGTCACTACTAGAAATAATCTTTTATCTGACATAATTTGGTAGTTCATTTACGATCCCATTTCTTAAAATCTACATGATTTGTCACATGACCACAACAGTAAAATATTTGCATTGAGAGATGGATAATAAAAATTACAGACTATATGTCAAGTGTTCAGAATTACAAGGTAATAATTTCCAAATGTGACTTGGCAGTTAGGTTAATGTCCCTCCATTTTAGCAAGATTTAGATTTCATATGTTTAATTCACTGCTCAAAATTGTTTGGCACGTTTGAAAGTTTTGCCCCAGTAGTTGAAAAAGAATGATCTGGTGTCTATCTTCTGCACTTTTTAGAAAACAAATGGTTCATAGCCTTTTATTCTTCTTTTTCTGCTGAACTTCATTTTATCCTTCACTTCCCATCCAAATGCTTCTTGTGCATACAATATTGCAATAAATGTCAGGATGTTGAAAAAATGCTGTTCTGCTACATAGAGAACAAAGCTGTATCATCAAGATGGATGTAAACTTTGCAAGCACTGCATTTATTTGAACTCTTCAAAATATCTGTGTTTATTAAAAAATTAAGTAAAATGTTAACATAGAGGAAAAGAAATACGAGGTAAAGCAGTGTTCTCCACTAAAATTGTAAAATTGCTACAGCTACCAAATAATGATTTCAGGATGCTTACAATTAGATAACCTGTATGGATTTTAGTGCATCTCATATAGAACATGTTTAACAATGTTGAGTGTTTTTTTCAGATCACCCAGGTCTAGACAATGTGGTACAGATTGAGAAATTTCAAGAAAAGGCATACATGGAGTTTCAAGACTATGTAACAAAAGCATATCCAGATGATACGTACAGGTCTGTACGCTTAAATGCTTCCTTGGTGGATTCTTTTTTCAGAGCATCAGCGATACTTATTAGTATGGTATTTCTTGTAATAAATAAGTACATTTTCTCCTTACTTTACTTCTTAAAGGTACCTTTAGAGCACTTCAGATATTATGCATGTCCTCATACATATTATGAGTATTATTTATCTACTCATTCATTATTAACTTCCAAAATGAAATACTGGAAATAAAATTAATATTCTTAATGTTTTAATTTTGAATTGCACCTACTTAGAATATTTCCTCATTTAGCTGAAGTCCAAACATACAGTCCATGTAATTAACAGGCATATTCAGTTTTGTACTGTTGAAGACATGACAGAACATAAATTTAATACTCTACTAATTTAAGTATTTAAGCCTTTCATGAATTAGATAAAGCGAATTTTGACCAGTAGTGTCCTTTGTTAACTTTTTCTCTTCTCTTGCTGATGTGATCGTGACTAACACTAAAATCTGTGACCACAAGTAACACTTTCTACCCAACTTATTTTCCAGACTGTCTAGACTTCTCCTCCGATTGCCTGCTCTTAGGCTGATGAGTGCTGCCATCACTGAAGAGCTGTTCTTTGCAGGACTAATTGGAAATGTTCAGATTGATAGCATCATCCCATATATTCTGCGAATGGAGACAGCAGACTACAACTCTCAGATAATTGGTCACGCCTTGTAAAAGTAGCAGTCAAGGATTCTGTACCATGGCAGTCGTGGTGATGTAAATGCATACCCTGTCTCCAAGAGATGGCAATAAGCCTTCCCATGCACCTTGCCAAAGAAGGCTAATATTCCTCCTTTCCAGTACACTTGGGAAACGTGGTGGAGTGCATTAAGAAATGTAGGATTGCTTCCTATTTTTCACCTGATCTTCAAGGACTTGTAAATGAACTTGGTATTTGAAGAAAGTCAAGAATTGTCCATCCTATTTTTGTAGATAGATGAACTTGGAATATTTGTTTATGAAGTCCAGGCTTGTGAAGAAACTGAAGAAGCTTTGACTGAACTAAGGTATCTCAACTTAGTTTGATGTTTTAGACAAATAAATTAACTTCCCTTTCTGAGTTGTGTTTTCAGTGTTTTGCTACTAGTTCTTTCTCACTGATCAGTTGGAAAATACATGACCAAACATCCTGAAAAGGCCAGTGTTTCCATGGAAACGAGACTGTTATAACCAAACTTAGATTTTCCTTTTGTTTTAAATAGAGATTTGTTTCTTGTGGAATGAAACACTGGACACCATTACAAGTGCAGGGAAAGTAGAGGAAGTTCACATTTTAAAATACTATGGTGATATGTTGATGCAGTTGATCAGAAGCGAAGCAGCAATGGGTCAGCACTGACTGTTTTGGAGATCTAGAGGAATACTGTGTTGCAGTATTACCTCTTGGTGGGCATCAGCTGTTTTATACTATGAAAAACTAACAGAGCAGCATGTACTACAGGTATTCAAAGACAGCATCCTTCTGTTGTTTCTGGTCTCAGAAGTTCAAAGTTTTTCACACTGCCACTCCCTTTCATACTCAGCACGCAACAATGGAGGCATTCTAGATGCCTCCTAACTTGTGTTCATGTCTTTATTTGATAATTACTGTTAGCCTTTGGCTATGTAGTTCTCTTTTTCAACTGTCTCATATGATTATTTTTTAAATTTGCGTTTGTCAAATCTAGTGCCCCTCCCTGTGGGAGCATGGTCTTTGCTGCTTTTCCTTTCCTTATTAGAAATGGGTCTAGATGCTTCATATATGTTGCCTGAATCATACTCCATAGCTCCATCTAAGGATGGCTTTAAATGTTTTTCCATCTTGAGGCATGTGCCTCACTGACAAGTAACACTGACATATGGTTCCTTCTTGCTTCCTTTTGCAACAGGAAGTTACGCATCCCTAGCAAGATGTTAAGCTACGTGCTGCTTAAAATGAGAGGAGTATCCTGGTAAAAGTGCTGGTTAACTCTGACACTAGCATTTAGGATTATCTAAATCTTGGATCAAGGCCAAGTTCCATTTACTACAAACCTCTTTCTCTAGCAACCGTGGGTGAGGAGGAGCCTCACACAGTCAAGAAACGTGGTTGCACCAGAAATTGCTTAGACAAAAGATAAATGGAGGCCTTTGCCCATTCTGCATTAGCAGCTGCAAGGCCACCCTAACACTGAGACTACTAGATGAGGCTTGGGTGAGTTCTGTAGTGTTTATCAGCACCTGGGGATCTCAGCCAGCCAAAAAGAATCAGAGAACTGCCTCTGACGCTGAATTTCTGTTTAATTCCACCAACTGAGCTGTTTGGATCTTCCTCCACCCAAAATCTGTAATCTGAGGTTGTACTATGGGATCAGTCACATCCAGTACCACAGACCAAAGCACTTAGTGCTGATGGGATGTTCCGTGGTGATGGGATGGAACTGTCCTTCCTGCTGTGCTTTGGCACTCACTGATTTGCTGGAGAGCAGCCTTCAGTGTTGGAGCTGGCAATGGAAGCTGAACTCTTCCCACAATACACCTTTCAAAGGGCACAGATTCAAGCTCTTCCATGTGTGTTCCCTGGAGAGCAGTATGAGAACTGCTCTGCGTGTCAGGAAGTATGCGTCTCATGAGCAGGTTTTATGGAAATAGACAGTTGCTGACCACGTGTTGTGCTTCTTCTCTCCCCAGGGGTGAGAGGCCTATCTTGCTTGCTATCTGCAGGACCAAATTGCAGATGGGAGGTATAGCATTCTTCAGTTCAGCTTTCCTTAGACGTTCTGACCCCGATTTCTAGTCCTGTGCTATACCAAACCACTTCTGGCCCTACCAGGCATGGGTGATGGACAGTCCTCTATGTTAAACCTTTTAAGGAAGCTAACAAGCATGACACTTCTGAATATTTTGGAGGTGGTTTCCCCAGCATTCCAACACTCTTGGAGGAGTTTTACTCCAATATTCTCTGAATTCATATAACCCAGATAACAGTAAGATGTAAATAAAAGCTTGTTTTCCTTCTAAATGCAGTACATTGTACATACTCTCTCCCATACTTGCAGAAATCTTTTACTCTATAGCTTAAGCCTCAGGTGTGATATGCAGTTCTTTATTTACATCTGGCCAAAAGATTCATCTGATGCAGCCTCTCACAGGGTACTGTTCAGATTCAGAAACAGCTGAGAAAATATCAGTGTTTCTACTGGCGTAAATCTTCAGCAGTTGAATCCCTCAGGTCATCCATTTTTATCATAAAACAGCCCATCTTTCAAGAGACCTTGAAAGATCATCCAGTCCAACCTTTCATGAGAAAGGGAGCCTAGGTGAGATTTTTCTAGCACCCTGTCGAATCGCATCTTAAAAACCTCCAGTGACTGGGACTCCACCACATCCCTGGGGAGGCTGTTCCACTGACTGATGATTCTCAGCATAAAAAATTTCTCCTATTGAGATCTCAGAGTCTTTTTTTCATGTATTATAGACAGTGGCCTTGCACTAATGTCAGACACTTCTCTGGGGTGGATTTCCTGTAGGCCCATGGATGTACATCAGTTGAACCCTTGTAAGAGGCTGCAGACCAGCTCTTCCTCCGCTACATGTGTTGACCCACCAGTGTGGGTCTTGATCCTGTGCTCTGTGGTCCAGCTATGCTGGTAAAGACAGAGGCCAAGAAGATCCCGAGAACCTCTGCCTTGTCAGCATTGTTAGTGAATGGTTTCCCTGCCCTGTTAGGCAATGGGTCTATGTTTTCCCTGTGCTTCTGCTTACTGCTCACCTATCTGAAGAATCCTTCCTTCTTGTTAACATCTTCGGCCAATTTTAGTTCTAGCTGAGCCTCAGCCTTCCTGACTGCATCTCTGCATGCCTGAACAAGGTTCTTATAGTCCTCAGTTTAGCCACCTTTCCATAGCCAGTAGGCTGCTTTTTTGCCGTTTTGTTTTGGTTTGTTGTTTCTGGTTTTGAGGAGATGGCCTCAGAATCTTATTTTTCTCTGGGTTTCTGTTCTGGCTTCCTCTTTGAGCCCTAGTCTGAAAACAAGCCAGCCTAGTTCAGTAACAAGTGGACTGCCATTACCACCAACTGCTGGGTGAAGGCTACTTTCTTATTATGTGTTAACTCAAAAGCACAAGAACCTTGGTCATGTTTCACATCAGGTTGTTTACATGCAGGTGTTTGAAACATGTCCTTGCTGTCCTTTTTGATGCCTATCACCTCTGCTGGGCAGCAGAAGATCCAAATCCTGACGGGTGACTTTTTTCCCCTCCCACATTTTTTACTGTTCTTTACTGGGAAATCCTCTAGACTTCATTTGGGATTTCTGCCAGATGACCAAATCAGGAAATTTACCCATCCATGTTTTTTCTTTTTTAAATCCTGTGTTTTCAGGTCTGAGATTTCCCTTCACATGTTGGGTAGCAAAAGAACATTGTTTTCTTACTTGGATGGGACAGAGGCTTTCAGATTTATCTTCCATGTAGTTCTCCTGACTAGCTGAAAAATCAAACAGGACAACCATCTCCAAACCAGGTAGCAGAATGTATAACCTCTCTTCAAGAGTGTGGTTAAGTCACAACGAATAATCAGGATATACTCTAGTAGTTCTCAGACTGCGTTTGAGGCTTTGCTCAATAACACCTGTTTCATATCTTTGCAAAACCGGACAACTAGTTCAAGCAATTTTCAAGCGAAGAACCAAGACGTCTCCACCTGCCACCTTTTCCTGAAAATACCAGGAGAGTTAGTTTTCTGTGGTGTGGCCATCTGTATGGATATGCATGTAAAGAAGAGTTGCTGCCCTCAAAGAGATTGTAGGTACTGCGTTGTCCATAGATGTGATAGCCATATACCACTCTCCCTTGCTCTGTGTGGCTGACAGAATATGGTAACTCTGCTTGCTGTCAAGTCAAGGAAAAGGGAGAGATACCAGCACGCACCCACAGTACTGTGAGGGCCAAAAAAGCCCCATTTTATGATCTTTCATACCTCTGATGTCTGGACCTCTATACAGCCAATTTGCATTCACACAACACATGGCAAAGAGCCCTGGCTACTGGTAAGTAACCTTTTTTCCCAAAGTTTTCCTACATTTTTTCGTAGTAATAAATTTTCATATGAAGTTTGGTATTGATTTAAAGATAGGTCTATGCAGCTGGTCTATGCTTGTCTTCACGTTGATCTAGAAGCTGGATCCTATACTGCAGGTTGTTGCTCAGTGTTACTTGGCTTTGCTCATCAAGGTTTTTCATTAATCATTTAAAAATCATATCATTAATCATTCTTAAACTATAAATTCATGCTTTTGCTAAAGAGCGAGGCGTAACTGAGTTTTCTCAGGAATGGGAGCTTTAAAATTAATAACTTAATAAATTAGTAAATTAATACAGGGGTGAACATGGGTTTTCCTTACTTCTGGACGTTAACCATTGCAGTCATCTGAGCATAATGCATCAGCTTGTGGAAAGGCTGAACAGTGAAGTTCTGGTTTTATTGTTTTGTTTAAGATAACTGCTGCTCAGTTAAATGAAGCATGTTAACTTGCCTTCTACGCAGGCCCTTAGTGTTTCTAACAGCTATTTTTTATGATTACATGATCTCACGTTACCACCTTCGTGATTTATTGCCACTTACAGTCTTGTTCTTTGCCACTGAATGAAAGGCTGGCTCATATTACTGGATTCCTTCATGCTGTTTAGTAACAGCATTCATCAGCTGACAAAAATGTGAATATTGAAGTTCACTCCACTACAGATGTTAAAATACCTCATTATTTTTGTGACCTCTTCCTTTCACCTTTGATTTATTTTTCAACTTTCTGATCTTCACCAGTCTGACAGTTTTCATATGCAGTCAGGATTTAACCAAACTGTGGCATTTACTAGCCAAAAAATAAGAAGTCTCTTTGCCAATGAAAGGACAAGCTTAGCTTCAACAGCTTTAAATTTTCAATGTTAAGAGCAAGAAAAATAATTTTATTATAAAACACAGAAAAGGAAAAACTATTTTATAGATTTTAGAATCCTGTCATTTAGAGATGAGAGTGATGCTACACATGATCATACTAGTTCAAATATTTTTCATGGAAGTGTATGTTGTACATATATACAGTGGTAAAGTTTCTGGTGCAAATAATTGTTATATTTTAAACTTTTTTCGAAAGTACATTCATTGCAACACATTCTGCAGTCACAAACTTACTTGTCCCTACATTTATTCTCTTTGTGTAATCTTGGGTGTCAGTGACAGTCAGTCTGTTCAGTTTGAAGCCAGTCTGTTCCTTTTGTTCAGCCTTTGCGGTTTGTTAGCCAATCAGTTTCAGAGTCAGCATTATGGTGTCACTGTGGTTGTCTTGCTGTTGTACAAAAGCAGTCACTGTAAAAGTCTTGAAAGCTGGCCTAACTGGTAAATTCTATTTTGGCTGTATTTTTTAAAATAAATGGTAACTTTCTATTATAGAAAAGAACTGCAATAACCAGTTACTTTGTTAGTGTTTTGGATGGGTTGACTTACAGTCCTAAAACGGCGTATACGATTACAGGGAGTTTGTGGATCTGGCACACTTTTATGACACGGTGTTGTAGTGTCAATTACACTCAGTCTCTGGTACTCCTCATAGCTGCAGTATCTTCCTGTTTGCTCATCTTTGTTGCTATTAACCCTTTGTTTCCATGCCTACTCCTTTCTGGCCTATGAATTTGAAAAAGTAATAATTCTAAAATTTCATTTACCAATTTTTTGAACACTACATAGGAATAAGTACTGTAGTGAAGCCTGATCACATATATTACATAATGCAATAATGTGTATTTCAAAGTTATTATTAGAGTCACGCTTTTTTTTCTTTTCAACCAAATTGTCACCAGTTTGTCCGAGGCTGAGCCAGGGTCCGGTAACGGTAATACCTTCCCCTATTCCAGCAGAAATAGGGGAAGGGAGAAAAAGAATCTGTGAGGCCTCTAGTATACTTTTTGGAAAACTGAAACAAACTTTAATAACACAACAAACAGAAAAATATTAAATGCAAACAGAAAACCAGTAAGATATTGAGGGTTTTTTGGGAAATGGAAAGGCGAGGGTTAAAACCACGGGATGGAAAGTAAAACCGCGGCAGTTCAAAGATGGCGGTGGCCACGTGGTCTGCCGTGTAAGCAGAACACAGAAACCCAGGAATTACAATATTCCGGACCCCGAGAGTAAAAGTAGAATTAGCACAAAGTCTTACCAGTCTTTATTGTGGAATGAGGCAAAGCAAAGGCAAAACAAACCCGGCAGCGAAGAAGGTAGCTAGCAGAGAAACGGCTCTGCGGGTCTGTGGGCAGTCCGGTAACCCAGCAGCAGCGCACAGCAGCACCTTTGCCGAAGAAGCAGCGACGGCTCCGAAAAGCGACGAGAAACGGCAGTCAGCTTTTCTCAAAAGCAGCACGGCAGCGTCTCCAGCACGGCAGGAGTGGCAAAAACAGTGTGGCAGCTCTGGCGGCAGCGTGCAGCGGCGAAAGGCGGCGCGGCGCTCGGCAGCAGCGCGGTTGCAGGGACTGATCTGTCCGGGTGGGGACGAGCGGGGCTCAGTGCGGCTGCAGGACGAACGGGGCTCAGCAGTGCTCCACTGGTCTCTCGCAGCGTGTGGCTGTGCTCCAGGAAAAGCAAGCAGGCAGCAGGCAGGCAGGCACAGCTAGCTCCGCAGTGGCCAAGATCACGTAAAGAACTGAGCTCGCAGCGCAGTCACGTGACTTTTAAAGCGAAAGTGGCACGAAAATTTTCAACCTATGAGGATGCTGCTTAACGTCACATGGCAGGGAATACAAATGCGATAGGTTAGTTTAAAGCAAGCTCTCCTGAAAAGGAGATCTGTGCCAACCTATCACACAAATACAGACTTCAGATGTTCAGGTTTAATTATCTCAGTTTATTTCTGGATAAATAATGGATTTATTCATGTTTAAAATTGCAAAATGATGACAAGTTTTTGTCTATTCCAGAACTGATTTCTCGATGATAATTGAAAATGTGTAATTTTTCTAGTCTTTGTGGTCTATTATAAATGAATGTGGTGTTTGCATGAATGTGCAGATAACTCAGAACAGCATCCCAAATGAGAGATGAGCTGCCATTCTTTCCATGTTTAATTCTGAAATGTTTGTATTATGAAGTAAATTAATTACCCACTGACACTGCAGAGAAAATATTTGTAAGGTGCACTGGTAAAAGATAAAGTTTGGATCATGCAGTGAGTTTACTAATGATAAGAGCTGGAAGTAAGCATTTAGAGTTTCACCCCCATCAAAACTTTCTCCAGGCTCTCTCTTGGCTCTGTTTTAAAAAATTACCTTTCTTAGTGCTTAGAACCACAATATAACTGAATGGTCTGGGTTGGAAGGGATCTTCAAAGATCATCTAGCCCACCCCCTGCCACGGGCAGGGACACCCTCCACTAGATCAGGTTTCTCAAAGCCCCGTCCAACCTTGCCTTGAACACGTCCAGGGATGGGGCATCCAGAATATCTCTGGGCAACCTGTTCCAGTGTCTCACCACCCTCATCATATAGAATTTCTTCCTTATGTCCAGTCTAAATCTACCCTCTTGCAGTTTAAAACCGCTATCCCTTGTCCTGTCTTCATACTTGTCCCTACAAGCATGAGGTCTTTCTCCATCTTTCTTACAAGCCCCCTTTCAGTATTAAAAGGCCACAGCAAGGTCTCCCTGTAGCCTTCTCTTTCCCAGACTGAACAACCCTAGCTCTCAGACTTTCTTCAAAGCAGAGGTGTTCCATTCATCTGACCATTTTTGTGGCCCTCCTCTGGACCCTCCTCTGGCTTCTACAGAGCCCTGTTCCCCAATTAGACTGCTCATCAATTACTCTCTTTCTCATACCAGTAACTTTCATGAGTCAAAAGTCCCTCTGAATGGATGAGAAAGAGCTCTCCAGAAAACAAAAGTGCTCTTCTGGGTACTTTTCAACTTTGTTTCCCGATGGCATCTCCCTTTTCCTCTCTACTCAACAAACATCCCCAGCACCAGGTCTTGCCTTTCCTCCTCAAACCTCTATCAAATAACCCCAAAGAACGTTTGTTCTTCATCATATGAACCCACCTCTCATGAGCTCCTCTGTTTTTCTTCAACTGTGTACAAAGTTTTGCATTAATGCAGCCCTGCTCACCCACCTGAGTCTTCCTTCACCCTCTGAGCTCTCTAGTGTAAAGCTCTACCCTTGCTCTGATACACAACAGCTAATACAGAATCCAATTTTATCCTACATTAACCTTTACTGCAAGAAATCATGGCTGTGGATTTTGGCTTGAGTATGTAGGAATCGGGTGTGTCCTCTGAGTCACTGCGCTGCAGATGAAAGCAAGTCATCAGGACCATTAGAGAGAGTATCACTGTCTTCAGGTATCTGGATGCTTCAGGTCTTCGTGGCTGTTGATAATGGCTGAACTAATGCATTTCCTGATTTTTTTTTTTTAGTAACTATCTTGTACAAATGCTTGCTTAAATATTTGAATTAGAGAAAAGTGGGTGGGGTGCGAATAAGGAGAGAAGAGTATTTGTGGCTTGTTTGGAGTGGTAGGGAAAAGGGGGGAAGCACAGAAGCAGTGTTCTGGGGACGCTTTTAACGAAACTTCTGGGGGTGAATTGCCTGTGAGAGCACAGAAACTAGATGAAGCTGCTCCACCATGGGTTCTCCTGAATTAATACAGCACATTTCACTCAGCAGTACTGTCCTTTGGACAGATGAGGATGAGGAGCTGGCCAAGAGCTTAAGGTTCAGGGTTAAAGGGAGGGCAGCAACAGGTGACATTATAGTGGGGGTTTTCTGCAGGCTACCCGACCGGAAGACTGAGCAAATGAGGCCCTCTGTAGACAGATAGGAGCAGCCTCACATTCACAAGTCCTGGTCCTCATGGTGGACTTCAACAACCCAGATATCTGTTGGAGGAACACCACAGCAGGGCATAAGCAATCCAGGAGGTTACTGGAATGCGTTGATGATAACTTCCTTCTCCAAGTGACAGAGGATCCAACAAGGAGAGGTGCTATGCTGGATGCTGTTCTCACCAACAAGGAGGGAATTGTGAGGAATGTGACGCTCAAAGGCAGCCTTGGCTGCAGTGACCAGGAAATGGTGGATTTCAAGATCCTAAGGGCAGCAAGAAAAGTGCCTAGCAAGCTCTCCTGGACTTTAGGAGAGCACATTTTGGCCTCTTCAGGTGGCAAAAACACCAGGAGGCCTCCATGGATAAACAAGGAGCTCCTGGACAAACTCAAACACTAAAAAGAAGGCTACAGAGGGTGCAAACAAGGACAGGTAGCCTGGGAGGAATACAGAGAAACTGTCTGTGAGGAAACAAGGATCAGGCTAGGGAAGTCAAAACCTTGATAGAATTAAATTTGGCCAAGGATGTCAGGGCAACAAGAACAACTTCTGTAGGTATGTCAGTGATAAAAGGAAGACTAGGGAAAATGCAGGCCCTCTCTGGAAAGAAACGAGAGACCTGGTAACTTGTGACATGGAGAAGGCTGAGGTACTCAACAAGTTTTTTGCCTTTCACCAGCAACTGCTTGAGCCACACCACCCAACTAGCAGAAGGCAAAGGCAGGGAACTGGCAGATGAAGTGGCTAAGCCACTATCCATCGTATCTGAGAAGTCGTGGCAGTCTGGTGAAGTTCCCACTGACTAGAAAAGGGGAAACATAACCCCCATTTTTAAAAAAGGGGAAAAAGGAGGACCCAGGGAACTAGAGACCAGTCAGTCTAACCTCTGTGCCCAGCAAGATCATGCAGCAGATCCTCCTGGAAACTATGCTAGGGCGCATGGAAAATAAGGAGGAGATTGGTGACAGCCAGTGTGGCTTCACTAAGGGCAAATCATGCCTGACAGCTTCTACAGTGGGATTACAGCATTGGGGGATAAGGGAAGAGCAGCTGATGTCCTCTACCTGGACTTGTGCAAAGCATTAAATACTGTCCCACACGACATCCTGGTCTCTAAATTGCAGAGACGCGGATTTGATGGACAGACCACTCAGTGGATAACAAACTGCCTGGATGGCTGCACACAAAAGATTGCAGTCAACAGCTTCATGTCTGAGTTGAGACCAGTGACGAATGGCATTCCTCAGGGGTTGGTACTGGGACCAGGCACGTTTAACATCTTTGTCAGCAACATGGACAGTGAGATCAAGTGCACCATCAGCAGTTCTGCCGACACCACCAAACTTGTGGTGTGGGTGACATGCCGGAAGGAAGGGATGCCATCCAGAAGGACCTTGATAGACTTGAGAGGTGGCCCTGTGCAAACCTCATGAAGTTCAGCAAGGCCAAGTGCAAGGTCCTGCACCTGGGTGGCGGCAGTCCCAAGCACAATTACAGGCTGGGTGATGAGTGGATCGAGAGCAGCTCTGCGGAGAAGGACTGCATGGTGTCGGTGGATGAAAATGCCAGCAATGTGCACTTGCTGCCCTGAAAAGCCAATTGCATTCTGGACTGCATCAAAAATGTGGCCAGCAGGTCAAGGGAGGTGATTCTCTCCCTCTACGCTCTCGTGAGGCGCCACCTGCAGTACTGTGCTCAGCTCTGGGGCCCTCAGCCTAAAAAAGACAAGGAGCTGTTCAAGCAGGCCCTTCTGCACTGCTCTTCCCCTGCTGAAATGGATCATTCCTGCCTCGGGGGACACATCCTCCTTTGCTCGAGCAAAGGAATGCTTGCCAGTAGCTGCTAGATCCTGCCTGGAGCCTGAGCTGGTGCATCCTCTAACCCTTTCCACGATGCAGCCATGGGAGCTTAGGCCAGCCTGCGGAGCCGCATGGAGTCAAAAAAACACCTGCGCAGGGTAAGGAGTTTCTGAGTGCCGAGACAGGCTCAGGGCTGGGATCTGAGCCCGGGGCCTCACATGGCCGGGAGCAGGGCCACACACCCTTGCCCTCTCTGCTAGCTTGTCGCCCCCCAACCCGCTGAAGCGCATGAAGCACA
>NW_010433122.1:0-12473 GCF_000710305.1 Buceros rhinoceros silvestris
GAAATATATATATTTCAATATATATATATTTGAAATTTACTTTCCGTATTGTAGAGTTGAGTATCTCTCTTATCAAAGGAATACAGGAATATGCAGGTTCATGCATGAAACACAGAGGTTCAGGTATAATTTCTGGTTAAATCCTTCATTTACTGGATGCATTATCTGATGCTTGAAAGTTGCAGTAATTTCCATAACATCCTGACAAAAAAAATCAATTTAAGTGCAATATTGCATTTCAGCTTGTAACAGTGAATATATGATGCAATCACTGCATAAAATTAATCACACAATTTTACTACAGAATGTCTTTGGTTGCACAGAATGATCTGATTCACAGGTACAGTGAAATTAAATCTAAATGCAGCTTTTATTTCTTGTTCATTTATCTATCAAAGCCACATGCAAGCTTTCAAGTTTCTGTTTCAAAATCAGCTTTTTCTTCAACTTAAGTGCAGCTGATCACAAAATGTGTAGTTTATGGGACACTTGGTGATGCTCGGCAGAGAGCTGGTTGATTTTATGGTCCTGCCTCTCTGACTTCCAACTGCTAAACTTCATTTAAGACATTAAAACAAAAAACGTCAAATGCCTTCCTGCATTATTTTGTTATGTAAGCAGTTGCCGTACAGCAGTTATTCAAATGCCAATTCATGAACAAGTTGGTCTGCACACAATACGCAGCATACGAGAGCAAAAGTAGTGTAGAAAATATTCATCTCACTTAAAATGTGACTCACATTAAGGAAAAAGTTTAAAACACAACGTTCTCAAGCTTTGTAATTACTTGTACGTTGTTTTCAATGTAGCAAACATTGACTTTTAGTTCTCATGCTGAAACAGGCCACTTTTTAGTTCTTAGATGTTTTTTTCTCCTGATCTGTAACATGCCTGATTACCTCTTCACACTGTTAGTCCACTTGCACAGCTCCCAGATTATTTAGTCTTTGGCTTCTGAGCTGAGGCTGCTAATAAGTTTCCCAGTTCTTCTCTCTTTTGGCAGCACTTACAGGAACCACACTTAGACCACCAAGTCACCTCACACAGATACTGAATTGCTGCCAGATGGTAGTAATGTTCAATCATTACCAAGCAGGATTGCTTCAGATTGAATAGCTAGCATGAATTTGTCTTGGCAATTATTTAAAAAGCTGCAATGAGAAAAATTAGAAGTTTAATAAAGACAGGTATTAAATATTTTAAATGTGTGTTATGAATACAGATTGCTGAGATTTTCTGTTTAAATAATCCCCTGATGTTATTTTAATAAAGATTTTTCTACATGGCAATAGAAGTTTGGGGGAAAAAAACCCCCCTAAAACAAAACCAAAAACCCCAAAACAGAACAAAGCACAAATAATGTAATACTGAAGTCCCTGGATGCTCATAGAAACCTCTTTTTAGTGTCTTTCTGCAAACAAGAAGTTAGCAAAAATCAAGTGAAAAACGTATCTCAGAGCCTTGGAGTACCATGGTTCCCGCACCATTGTCCCTGGGCCTCTCTTCTTCTAGAGTCAAGTCAGAGGGGTTAAGAATGACTCTCAGTCTGTCTGGTTTTCGCAAAACCATGCAAGTCATATTAGAAAGAACCTACGTATGGACTGCTGAAATTTTTTCAGGGTTGATTTTATCTTAAATCAAATTTTGCGTGTGTTTCATATTTTTGTTTCCCACTCTTGATTAGGATGAACTCTTTCGAAAGACTTTTTTTTTTTTTCCCCACGAGGAACTTAATTTTCTGTCCACTCAGAAAACTACGAGTTCAGCATTCATCCTAATGCTATCCTCTCACAATCTCCATCCTGTGCTATCCTCACACAATGTTTTTTAAAGTAACAACATCTATTTTTCTTCTTTTTAATACAGTTGGTTTTATCTCTAACAGGAATTTACACATGTGTAAATATTCTTTAGTTAGTGCTGATATCTTTGGTACTAAGCTCACTTCGATTAACAAAAAAAAAAAAAAGGTTTCAGTCAGAGAACACACAGATGCAAACAGGTTTAGTCACTTCCCCGTACATATATCCTAGAGCTCCGTATAGATTTTCTCCATCTAGTGGAACCGTAACGACAAATCTGTTCCCAAGACTTTTCCCAGAAGAGGGCACTGTTGTCCTAAGGCACCACAGGTAGTATACTCCATGCCAACCGCTTTGAGGGTGCGTTTATTTAGTGCAGTATCCTATTAGTGAGAAAATAGCTTTCCTCAATTTTCGAAACTCTCTTAAAATTTACACTTCTCTCTAAATGCATAAATTCTTTTTCTCTCCTCTTCCTTTCCAGTCTCATTCACTCTTTCACGTTCCTGTCTTGTTCTCAGTCAAATTTGAGACTTTCAATTTGTCTGTATTTGCAGAGAGGCAAAACTGACGAATGCCTCTCCGGTTCCTCTAATAGCGGAAAACTGCTTTCAGAAGATATGATGTGGGGCCCTTTCCTGCTCTTTGCAATTCATGCTCGCCTGTCATGTTGCAGAATGTCATTCTGGGAGGGCTACACAAGAGGTGTAATCTCTGTTTTTATACTCGAGAGTAAGCTGGCAAATCTTAGTTTCTACTGAGATCTGCACTGTAAAGTATTTATCTTACTATCTGTTACAAAGAACTTTGATGCTCTGTCAGTAACCATGAACAATTATTGCTTCAAAAACCTCTTAGGAAAAGGTTTTAAGTGGATTATGTCACCCTGTTGTAAGAGGACACTGTTAGGTAATCGGTAATACTTACCTATATGGTTCTTCTTAGCCTTTCATTGGCTAGAAGAACACACTAGTTAAAAATTAAGAGCTTTGAAACACAATCCAATTTACCAAGTTATTACTCATGTCCAGGATTTTAAGGTATGAATGAGTGCTTCAAACAGTTGCCTCCTAGTGTGTTTAATTCATCAAATATTTACTTAACTGCATAATAATAATAGCAACAATAATTCAAACTAGTATTACCTTTTCTGTTTCAATTCTTGAAACTGTTTGTAAGTTAATTCCTGTATTCCCTGATTGTAGAGACCAATTTTCAGATCAGACAGAAGGTAAATACAACTAGGAGGCAACTGTTTGTCTTACCACGATTCTCATGAAGTGTGGTAGGGTGTAACTTGGAAGGAAGTCTACAACATGCTTATAAAGTCTTTCTCCGTTATAGCTGCTATTCTTGTTCTTCCTTTATAGTCTAAAAAAAAAAAAAAAAAAGAAAAAATGTTATGACAAGTAAGGGTGTGAGTCCCGTATGGCATTTGAAGAGATTCAGTAGTGATTAAAGCAAATATTTTGATGTTGTGAAACATCTGCTTTACCCTCTCAGACGTATTAATATATACACAATACTTTTTATTGGAAGACTTGAAGTTACTTTCAATGTTTTTATTAAATTAAAAATGTTCCTCTTTTTATTAGGAATTCAGCTGACAGCTACCTTTGAGATTTTTTTCCCACCTTGCTCAATCTGAACATCAGCAACATAAGGGCCTAATGCAATCAGTGACCTTTAGTTCAACAAGAAGCTGAAGGCACTTCCACAAAGACTAGTGCAAAAGACAGACGCAGACATGAACAAGGCTGTGCTTGGTCTATGTAAAGTCTAGTGGCTATTGCACATTGTATAAGCAGTGCGGAGTATTTTCTGCTCTATTCCACAGGCAGAAGAGTGACAAATAGGGGAAGTGCCTCTTAGTAAATTACAAAGAGCAAATTTTGTTCAGCTTGAAAACAGGAACAAAAGCCTTTTTAAAAAGATGGAACAAACATATTTCCTCCTTTCTCTTTATTCAAACAGAAGTAAAAATTCCAAAGAGTGAAAACATATAAATTAGAAGAAATGAGCTGCTACATGTAAATCTCTCTAGAATTAAAGGGGAGCTTTAAGGTGAGGCCAAGGCACTGGAAAGGCAGAACATGGGTGTTCCCTTTTAACGAAAATTAAATTGTACTTGTTTAATTGGTAATATGCTATAAAGACTGTTTTGGCAATATTTGAGTCTCAAATTGATTCAGAAATATGAAAGGCTATACTAGATTTTATTAGCCTTTATTTAGCAATAGTCCTTCAAGGAGTTCTTGACAGCTCCAACTGCAGATGAAAATGAGATACGCTTTCCAAGTTAGGGTACAATTTTATTTGCACGCCCTTGAGGATACCAGCTCTCACAAATTAACATATTGGCATTTCACATCTGCTGATCAACCATTCAGATTACAGCCTTTTGTTCATTTTATTTTCATATATAACTTTCTTTGAATACATTGTGCTTCCCACCTCTAAGTAGTGCTAAGTAGTAGCTTATCTCTTGATAGTTTCTCCTTCATATGACTAGTTTATGTATTGGCACTATATGCCCTCTCACAGCAAACCACCACAGCCTGCAGCAGGACTAACCCACCTATTGGACAGCGAAAAAGAAAATAAAATCTCATGACATTTAATTTACCTACACTTCTCACGTGGCTTTAATTGTAATAGGTAAACCTCCCTGATCTTACTTGGTGATGCTAATACATCGGATTTAATTTAACCAGTATGTTATAAAATTTGTTTTAAAGCTTGGCACACATACAAACTAATAAGTCCTCGTGGGTTCATATGGAGTTATGGAAGTATTGTCGACCTTTATTAAAGATGGAACAAGAGGAGTAGAAAGGCTAAGTAAATTGCCCAGTGTTACATGGTATGCCAGTAAGAAGGCCAAAATTATAGCTCAGCATGCTGTGCTCTGCTCCAAGCAATGCTACCTTGGCACCACTACTTTAAAGTAGTTCTAAAGTAACTATAAATTTGTACATGAAAATTTTGAACTGAAGGAAGTATTACTAACACAGGGAATCTGAGCCTTCCTGTAGGCAGTGGAGTTGTACCTACATGAGCTAATAAACAGAAATGGAAACGAGATGATGCTAAAGCATCTCCCCAGTATCGCTTGCTGTTGTGTGATTGTTTCTGCTGGAACATTGTCCTGTACTTGGAGAGTTTCAGGTTTAAGCCTATTATAATAATTAATTCCATAGATTTTTGAGCTTGTACACTTGATATTTAAACAAGACTCTTTCCTCTCTTTTTCAGCAAGCATATGTGTATGTATATATGAAGTGCTTGCAGCTTTAAATGTCTCCAATTTTCTGTATTTGATAAAAAGCATAAAGCAGCAGAAAGTCAGCAGTAAGTCAAACACAGTATAGAACTTACCATCTCCTAACAGCAGTGCTTTTGCTGCACATGTATTTACACAGCACAGGAGAGCTCTAGAGTGGACACTGAACTGAGAAAATCCACCACACAGCCCAGCTTGGCCAGTTCAAACCAGACATGGATGAAGTCAGGTCCACTACCTATCACCTTCCTTTCATAGATGAGGAACGGCTTGTGGGGAATCTTTCCCACTCACTGCATGAAGAGGTCAGTTACGGAGAGAATTTCATTGCTTGTCCATTTCTTTATCATTGCTTTTAGCCTCTTCTGCCTCAAGAAGTAAATCAGATCTTCCCAGAAATTCAGGAAAAATATCTTCAGAGCGACACGCAGCACCACTACTCCTCCAGCAATTCTTGAAGGCCGTGTACATAGTGTGCTTGGGGGGGAAATAATAGCTTAGCTATTTCAGAGATATAAAATACAATACATTAATGTAATTAATAATGAGCTTTAAGACAGAGATTGAAAGTTAATAAGCTAATTACCATTCCATCAGTTAATTTCAGAACTTTTAAAAATATCATATTGGAGTTTACTAGAATACAAAGACTGCGCAGTTTATAAGGACAGAGGAGTTCATTCAGAGTAAAGAACGTGGCCAGGGTGACAGCAGAATGAAAAAACATTGACAAATACAAGATGGACATTTAGAAATGTTAAAAGCACCCAAAGAACTAATAAAAGAACATTTATATTCAGGAAACAATTTGACTTCTTTTTCAGCTTGAGTAAAAATTTTATCCAGATTGTTTATTATTATATACCATGGCAAATCCTGAAAAAGATGGAAACAAGCAGATAAATCTTATAGTATCATAGATACATTAAGAAAGTATGTGAAGTATCACGCAGCTATAAGATGCACCAAATATATTATTCTTGCTGCCTGAGCTGGTTTTGTGGTCCTATAGATTTTCAGACCATCCTCTAATCTTCCACAGGTTTGAACAGCCTGATGAACACATGTAAGTTTCAGGGAATATACTGCTAACCTTCTGCACCTTCTGAAACACAGATTTCACCTCAGGATTTTCTGGAATTTGCAGTAAAAGGTGATTAAACCTTTGCATTCTTTATACTTTTTTCATTATTTACAACAGTACTCGGAAGTCTCAAACAAAATCACGCACAAGCACATCATAAGATTTGGAAAAAAAGTTTGTAGCATAACAGTTCCTAGCTTTGTTAATGTATTTCAGGCAATATTTTCGAATAGTCATAGAGGAGAACTTTTGAAGATCATGCAAGATCCCTACAACTTGAAATGTGTAACATTGACCAGTCTTCTTTTTAAAGTTTCACCCACGATTTCCTCAAACATTTGAAACATCTTATGTCACAATCTAGGATTCAGGAACACTTCAGCAGCTTTTTTGGGGAAGCTTTTCTAAATTATGTGGCCTCCACTCTGTAGTTTTTCTTAGAAATATTTTATCGACAAGCTGTACTTCCGGTATGTTCCTCAGGTTGTTTAAATTTTTGACAGCATTCAGTGAATATGCTAACTTACGGATTTTTCTGAGCAAGCAGGATCTTCTATGTACTGTAAAGCATACATAGGGTTGTTACGACCCGAGGACTTCGCTGTCACCGTCCAAGCTCGGCCCTGGCAGATGAACCTCAGGTGTAAAGGGTGGAGCCAGTTCTGCACACACTGCACCTCACCGCGCAGGCCCAAAGGGTGCACTCATCGCTTGCCGTGAGCGTGGGAAAAGCCCTTCCCAGATCTTCGTTCGCGAAGCCAAGCCATGATGATGATGATGATGATGATGATGATGATGATGATGATGTAGGGTTGTATGGGTTGGAGAGCAGCTTAAAAATAGTGAAAGTGCTATGGCATTAATTGCATACAAACATATAAACAATGTTAAAGCAAGTAATGCATGACATTTTAAAGTTCTAAGCTAAAATTTTTAAACCCATTGCTTTATGAACTCTCTAATTTGTAAAATGATTCTTAATGATCATGAAGTTTGCTGATTTTTTTTCTTTATTACGTCATGTCACACATCAGGACAGTTGAGGTTTTTTTCTTTTATATATTAAAACAATGGAAGTAGGTACAAGCTTACTCTTATAATAAATGGGCTGTTAAATCACCATGTGTTTCACTTCATGCAGCTTACTCAGAATGTTGTTATTTACCGCTCAAGAGTGCTAACAGAAGACCCCATGACTTTCATGGCTCTTCAGGTCTCCTCAACTACGACTTGGAAATGTTTACTCACTTTTCTTTGCCACATGTCCTAGCACACAAGATTCGCTATAGCTCCAGGCAGTAAATTTAGCTCTGGGGGAAGTCTAAACGGCAGTTTATAAACTGAACCAATAAACACACAAAGTTTTAAAGTGAAAATAAATAAAAGGGATGATGACATAAGACTAGGCTCAGCCCTCAGTTTCTTTTAGAAAAGACCAGAAGTAAACTCAAGAACTAATAGGCTGGCTATAGCATTTTTACATTACTTCTATTGCCAAGTACAACCATGCTAAGTGGAATCTGTAGTAGAATAAAATAGACAAAAGAGTAAAGTAGGCTACATGAAACGATTTTGATCTTCAGACTTGTTTCGGGATTAGTTAAGGTTCACACTTTCCATACTTGAAATGTGCATTCAAAGACCCACCAATCTCTTGTTTTAGTATTCCTTGAGCAAAATACTCTTTATGGGGCAGAAGTATAATCTAAACAAAGAAAATCAAAGGGAAAATGTAGAATATATAGATGGGGAAGAAAAGGAAGTGAGTATCAGGAAAGAATGACTATTAACAAAGACTATGCACCTCACAGAGTGAGCTGTAGTCACACAGTCAGCTGCAGACCAGAAGCCATGAGCTGCCCTGTGCCCGGGATGACAAGCCTGATACCTGCTTTTGGCAGCAGTGTCCGGATGGTACCACCTGGCTTGCTCACCATGGTAACTGGACTTTAGGATTCTCCAAAACATTCACAGGGGGTACGTGCACAGGAACTTAATCCACACTCCAGACGAAGGAGCTGCTCAGGACAGTGAAATATTTTCATAAATCTAGACAAACTCAAGGCACTTTGGAAAAAAAATAATTATTCATACACTGTGATGAATAACGTATGATTTAGCTGTAAATGCAAACAAGTAAATTGTTCCTGACTTTATCAAATGCTGGCTTAATTCTCAGTCTAAGCAAACCCTTTGTGTTCCTTTTATCATATTATCTACTGTCAAGTTTTGGCATGGTTTAGTTTGCGATTTTTTCTTGTGAAGGCCCTCTATCATGGTAAGAGGCAAGCGCTTGAAATCTGTGTTC
Organism: Buceros rhinoceros silvestris; assembly: GCF_000710305.1. Taxonomy (NCBI): domain Eukaryota; kingdom Metazoa; phylum Chordata; class Aves; order Bucerotiformes; family Bucerotidae; genus Buceros; species Buceros rhinoceros. The sequence goes on from NW_010433122.1 coordinate 8,478, forward strand.
TCTCTCCTCGGTATTCTTTTCATCAAGTTTCACACAGTGGAATTTTGCTGCATGTGTATCCAAATTTGCACCTCTGCCTGTCCAGAAATAAACCTAGTGTAGCCATTTGTGCCATATTCTTTTACAGCGGGCCCACCAGCTCTCGGCTGGCTCTTCGCTGGAGCCGGGACGAATCACGCATACGTGATATATGGTGTGTAGTGAGACCCGTTTATTGTTTACATTACATCCCAATTTATAGACTCTTGTTCACCCGACTAGCTACATGGTGGGTGGATAGTGTCTCTGTCACACAGACAGCACACATCTCTTAAGGCACTAAAATTGGATAAAAGGGGTTAGACCCCACGTGGTTAGTGTTTTGGTTAGAGTTAATCAAACAAGGCTAGTTAGAGATATAATTTCCCACACGATAATACTGCAGCTGGGTTTGGCTGCTAAGTTTCCCAGAGAGACTAGCATATTTTTCATAGTTCTAATTTCTGCTAGAAAGATACACCAACATTTAGTTATTCCAGTGAAGCAGTACGCTGTGGGACATTTTCCTTGCAGTCTTGGAAAGGGCATTTGAGCAATCAGCTTGAAATAACCAATTCCTTCAGCCTTGTTTTAATGAATGGGCAACTGGTATTTCCAGTCCTTAGTCTTCATTTTTTTTTCTGCTGAGAGTCACCCTGTGCCAAAAAAGTATTACTGACTGCTAATCTCTTCTCAGTCTCAACCCCCCTTCTATTTGATTGGCTTTGGTCTGGAATTATTCTCACTGAAAAAGGGACAACAAAACAGAGCTGCCATCTCAAACACAGAGCTACTACATGTCTACAGCTTTGCAGGCACATGCAGAGTAGCTCTGTGAGGCAGGGGACGCCAGAGAGAGAAACACAGGAAGCCTTCAGTCAGTTAAAGAGCATGTGAGACCATCCAGAAAGGTTCTCCAGTCCCAGGCGAATATAAAAGGCCCTGTGTGTTAGCTCCAATATCAAGTTCATGTCCTAGTTCTGTGAGGTAGCTGAGATGTCTCTGAATACCTGAGATACATGGCCTTTACGCAATTGCCCTCATAGTTAATGCTACAACTACACTATAAACGTGTACAAGACTAAATATCTCTCATACAAACCTTCAACAGGGATCCATCTAGCTGCCCAAATTTCTGCTCTGGGAGAAAAAGTAGATTTTCAAGATAGAAACGGCCTTTTAACAGCCCTGGTGTTTTGAACAGCTGCTACATAGCCTCTGATTTGAAATTTGGAAATACAAAATTGCAACTGAATTTTTAAACAAAAAATTGGTCTCCAAACTGACTGCTTTTGGTTGTCAGGGGTTTTTGTGCTATAGAGACAGAAAGAGTGGAAATGAAGAGTTTTGTTTACTTTCTTTGCTTTGTTCCTCTCTGTTTCTTTTTAGCTTTTCCTCTGTGATCATAGGGATTGAAGACATTTCCTTTTAATGATAACTGAGGTTTTTAAGTATCTCTGTGTACTTAGATCTTGAGCTTGAAGTAAAACACAAAAGACTAAGAAAGTAATCAACAGTATCGAAAACCACAATGAACTATTTTTCAGTATTTAGGCAACCATATGAATAATGACAAACAGAAGTTACCAAATACAGCGAGCCCATACATTCACTAACAATTCGAGTGAATATTCTGCCAGCTTTTCCAGTAAAACAACATGCTACCTCTCATAAAAGCAATCTAATCAATAGGCCACAAAAGTTCAGTTTTGAAGCTCACTGTATGGTTTAATAGGAACAGATTGAAGTGTTTTTTCTGATTGAGACAAAGAGATAGAGAAGACAACTTCAGGAAAATGTAATGCAACAAATAAATAATGAATCTGATCTGGCTTCAGATACATATAGAGGACATTGATTTGTGTATGTAATAAGAAATTACCTATAAAAGAAATGAGAATATTATAATTCAGCTAAGTTTATAAGTAGTGCTTTCTCCAGCACCCAAATGATACGTAAACAAATATTTTCTTACCAACTTTTTGATGTTGTATTTTGATTAGTGTCCCACATTCAACTAGATCCTTTCTGCTGCTGTGTATCGCTCGTAGGAAGGGTGGACTGAGCCTGTTCATTTCATCCGAGCAGATGCTCTCTTGAAGCTCTGCACCCATAGTGTTTCACTGGTGACTGTATGCCTAGACATGCAGCTTAAGACTGTTCTGTCTCCTGAGTGCCCCATGTCTCTTGCTCTGTAGTTCCTCAGCTTGGTAGCTATCTTCAGGTATGTGAGAGAACGGCAATTGGCTTCGTATCCAGGATCACAGTGTGTTTGCTGCCCGCATTGAGAGTTAATTCTTAGAAAGAAGACAGTTGTGCCGTGCTAGTTTATGTTCTTGAAAGGACCATAAGCAGCAAGACACAGAGTTTAACCAAAGAAAAGGACTCATCTGTTGAAATGAGTATTTCTATGTAATAGAAGCAGCTTAGTGATGCTTTAGTGACTCTCGCCTGGGTTTGGCTAGGACAGGGTTACTTTCTACAGCCAGGATAGCCAGACGGAACCAGCCAATGGGTAGTCAATGCCATACTGACGTCGTGCCCAGTATATATAAGGCAAGTCTAGTGGCGCTGCAACAGTTTTCAGACAGCGACATGGGTTGGGTTTGGCTGAGATCGGCTGGGCTAGTCTGGTCTGCACCTGGTCCTGCCTGGCCTGGCTTGCCCCGGGCTGGTTTGGCCCTGGGGCTCAGCATGGTGGCAGGGAGCAGTTCATTGTGTTCCCCTCTGTTGTTTGTTTCAAGTAAACTCTCCTTATCTTAACCCACTGGTTCATTCTCCTGGCCCCAGGGGGCAGAGAAAGCGGCTGCCTGGTGCTCAGTTGCCAGCCGGGTTTAAATCACGACAACTCCTAAGAACCATACATTCGGTATACGGCAAACGTTCCTACAGCATTTATGTCACACCACCGAACAGTCTCTGCGATAAGTGCAAAAGCCTTATGAGCTTGAATAATATTTTCTGATCAACATAGTTTTTAAGCTTAGTTTTACAAGCCTTAGAGAACATGGTTGATACAGAACAATGCTGAAAAATGACACAATAACATGTAGGCACAGGCTGCCTAATTGGTTGAAGAAATAGATGAGGATACATGAATACAAGAGGCATATACTGTGCTGGCTAACAATTTAGATCTCATAGACCAAGACTTTAATTTCTCACACTCAAAAGTGTAAGCAGAACAGCTTTAGGAAAAGGTAGCTAAATGCGCACGGGCTGGCTGCATTCCTGTTTGTGTACTTTTTTATAAGAGATGTCTCCTATACTTATGTGAATGTTTTCAGAGCCATAATTAGAGTGTCACAATCAGGGTACTACTTTTTTAGAAAATCTGTAGGCCTTACCTTTTTTTAATACAGATTATTTTATTGAATAGTTAAGAGATTATATCAGTTAATTGGATTATACCATATAAGCTGACAGACTTCCTTCCATTGTTCACAATAGAAATATTTTATTTTATTTACTCTATTTGGAGGACATAGTTTTGGACTGATACACTGGTCTTTTTGGAAGGATTGGACTGTCGTCTTCATTAGAGGCAAAGATTGAACACACTGAAAGGTAGAGAATGTGACTATGAAGTAGATTGTCTGAAAACCTGAAAAATCAGTTAGAGACTGCACCTCTCCAGCCAGTCAAGGTCCTTCTGGATGGCATCCCTTCCCTCTGACATGTCGACTGCAGCACACAGCTTTGTGTCATCAGCAAACTGGCTTGACAGTGCCCTCGATCCCTGTCCATGTCACCTACACAGATGGTAAAGAGCGCCGGTACCAAGACCAACCCCTGTGCAACGCCGCTCATCCTCGGGTTCTGCGCAGACATGGAGCCATTCACCGCAGCTCTTGGAGTGTGGCCATCGAGCCAGTTCCTTATGCAGCTCCTTGTCCTTGTCCGTCCATCAAAGGCGAGTCTCACCACTTGTCACAGGTTAGGGCTGGTCCAGCCACGAGACACATGGCAGATGCTAGG
>NW_010433122.1:12889-13340 GCF_000710305.1 Buceros rhinoceros silvestris
GGCACCTGCCACAGCCTGTTGCACGTCCCCATGCAGCTCTTCATCGCGCAGCTCTTCATCGCGCAGCTCTTCATCGCGCAGGTCTTCATTGTGCAGCTCCCCGTGGGTGGGAATGGGAGCGCTGGAGGGGCTGCTGTTAACGCCCTGAAGTGCAGCAGTTGAGCTGCTGGCTGTCCCTGAGCCCCAGCCGACGGTCGGTGACCCTGATGCACAGCTGCACGAGAACATTGACAATCTGCTGCAAAAAAGTCACTGCACGATCCTGGAGCCTGATCTCCAGCAGTTGCACCAGGGCCTCTTCATCCAACCCGAAGCAGTGCAGGACAGAGAGGATGAGGTCCTCCATCACGGCAGCCATCGAAGGCTCCACCACAAAGAGCAGCTGCAGCTGCTCTTGGAGCCAGGGCAGAAGGCGCTGCAGGAGCTCTGGGTGGTCGCCAAAAAATGACGC
>NW_010433123.1:0-608 GCF_000710305.1 Buceros rhinoceros silvestris
TTTCCCTTAGGACTGTGAATTCCACCAGTGTATGGTCACTGCCGCCCAGGCTGCCTCAAATTTTGACATCTGCAATGAGCTCACTTGCATTGGTGACCACCAGGTCCAATATCTCACCCCCTCTGGTGGGGCTGTCTATAACCTGGCGTAAGTCATCCTCAATGCATTCCAGGAGTTTCCTGGATTGTCTGCAGCTAACCATGCTACTTTTCCAGAAGCTGTCATGGTGGTTGAAGTTCCCCAGAAGGATGAGAGCCTTCAAGCATGAAGCCTAATATAGGAAGGGCTACCTTTAATCAGGTGGCTTATAGTACACAGAAACACAAGACTCCTTTTGTTGCCTCCCATAACTTTTCAAAATTCTCATGGCTATTCTTCAGAGATAACTCTTCATAATATATTAATTTCTTGACACAGAGGGCAACACCTCTGCCCCTGCTTCTTCTCCTGTCCCTTCTGAACAGCCTGTAGCCATTGATAGCCACAGCCCTATCATGGGATTCATCTCACCAATTTTGAGTAATGGCAACCAGGTCACAGCTTTCTACCAGTGTGGTGGCTTCCAACTCCTGTTTGTTTGAAGATTATAGCAGAGAGGTGATTCAGTT
>NW_010433124.1:0-8728 GCF_000710305.1 Buceros rhinoceros silvestris
CACAGGAAGGATAATTAAAACCCATCACAAATACCACCTTTTTTTTTTTAATTTTGCCTTTCTGTTCACTAGAAATGTATTCAACAAAGCACAGAACTTGTGTTTGCCCCAAAAAGTAGGTAGAATACAATTAAAGCAAAACTGGATGTTTGATTGCTAAGTGCATTAATGACTTATGGACAAGTCAAGTCAAGTAAGGTACTCATTTTTTCAGTCCTGAATGAGTAATATGAATTCATAGCATGTAAAGACTTGTTTCCCAGTGTCAAACTTTAATTACAATTTGAATTACAGCTGCAAATAAAAATAAATTCTTTAGAATTAGAAGATATTTTACATTTAGCCTTTATATAACTGCAGAGATGTCCACAGGCATACACATCCAGAGACACACACTGGGAAAGCAGCAGTTGTGGAGATGGGTTGTGCTTACCCTGATGGACAGTGCAGGGCAGTACATGCAGTCAGTGCATGTAGTCAGTACCTGCAGCACACCTTTGCACTCACACACAAATAACGGCACTTGCCTGCTCTTCGAGGAGCCAGTGTGTGCTACATGAATGTGCATCGATGGAGCATGAAGACCAAACGTACCTGTGTGTTTTTAAACATACATGCAGAAAAACGATAATAGATTTTACTCTTGTTTAGTATGCTTATGTTTGGTTGTATAAATGTACTTAGCTATAGAGAGAGGAGGGAGGAAAGAGGAAAGGTTCTTATCCTGTGTGTATCAGCAATGTGTGTATCAGATATGTGTGTATCAGTAATCTTAAGATTTTGTCCTCAGTGATATGTCAGTGGTTGGCTGAGTTTTAAAGCTGGAAGGATAAATTTGACTGCTTTTATTGCTACATTCAAATCACTTTTGGCAAAACACAAAATGTAACAGCTTCTACAAGCTAAAAAAAACACTTGAGCCTTACTCATCACATTTTGCCATTCAGTGCTAACAATAACCAGGAATGGATGAAACCATTTACAAAGTCTCCCAAATTATTTCTTTTTCTTTTTATTACAACTTTAACGTCTCCAGATTCTCTGATGTTAATTACAAATACATTAAATAGATGCCTTCTTGAAAATGTATGAGAAATAACTCCCACTTACTCCATTTTAAATCACAGAACATGAAAAGGATAAGGTTTGATTGCCTGAGCAGTGACATACGGATAATTTAACTCTAGGTATATAATGCACACTGCCTGACCTCAAGCAGCCCAACCCCAAGACCCTCAAGGAGGTTAGGTCTTCTGTGATGCTTCCCAAGCTCACAAAGATGCTTTGAATTTCTCAGATGTCACCTGTTACCTCCACATAAGTAAATCAATCCCACTTTAACTATTATATTCATCACACAATTTTAGATATTTAAAATGTAGATACCAGCGTATGAGAAAGTCACTAGGCTCCACTTGTAGTCAAAGAAAGAGTCTTTATATAAGGATTGGAGGAACTTATTTTATATGGACATTTTAGAATAAGATTAATTTTGCAGTGATTCTTCCTCCTTGGCTACAAAGTGGTACTGCAATAATCAGTTAAGCTGAGAAGGTATCATTGTTGATGTCCACAGTGGATCAGAGGAGTCCTGTCAAAGCGCTGTTGCACCGGGTTTCTGCACGCCTTAGCCACAAAATAATACAGCTTTGATATCTTTCCCCCCATTTTTAACAGCTGAACACTGCCTATCATTCATTGTATTGGTATATTAACAGTTTTCTACTCCCTAAATCTGTTGTTCAGTTGAACCTGCAACATGGACAACAGAATGAATACTGAAGATTTAAATTTTACAATAAAAATCCTATAATAAATCTGGAGACAAGTTTATGTTGAAGAAACATACCTTTGATGCCAAACAGTAAGAATAAACTATTATGAACATTTAAGAAAAATACATATGAAAGTATTTTATGTAAGCTTTTCATTTATTATGAGAAGAACAAGTACTAATCTCACAGAAATCATAGAGAGTTTTGGGTTGGAAGGGAACTGAAAGGTCAACTGGTTTGAAACCTCCTGCAATGAGCAGGGTACCTTCCACTAGATCAGACTGCTCGAAGCCTCATCCAACTGGGTCTTGAACACTTCCAGAGAGGGAGCATCCACTACTTCTCTAGACAATGTGTCTCACCACCCTCACAGGAAATAATTTCTCCCTTATATCTAATCTAAATCTAACCTCCTTCAGTTTAAAATCATTCCTCCTTGTCCTATCATTACAATCCTTGATGAAAAGTCCCTCCCCAACTTTCCTGGAGGCCCCCTTTAAGTACAGGAACATTGCTATAATGTCTTCTCCAAGTCTTATTTTCTCTAAGCTCTTTCAGCCTCTCCTCATAGGGAAGGTGCTCCAGCCTTCTAATCATCTCCGTGGCCCTCCTCTGGACCTGCTCAAGCAGGTCCATGTCTTTCCTGTACTGAGAGCCCCAGAGCTTGACAGAGAACTCCAGGTGGGGTCTCATGAGAGTGGAGTAGAGGTGCAGAATCACCTTTCTCAACCTGCTGGCCATACTTCCTTTTATGTGGCCCCGGGATATTGTTGGCTTTCATGCCTTCAAACGCACATTGCCAGGTCATGTAGAGCTTCTCATCAACCATCATCTCCCAAGTCGTTCTCCACAGGGCTGTTCTCAATCCGTTCTCTGCTCAGCCTGTATTGGTGCTTAGGGTTGCCTCAGCCCATGCATAGGACCTTGTACCTGGCCTAGTTGAATTTCATGAGATTTGCATGGGCCAAACATTTCAAGCCTGTCAAGGTCCTTCTGGATAACATCCTTTCTCTCCAGCGTGTGGACTACACTATATGGCTTAGTGTCATCAGCAAATTTGCAGAGAGTATACACAATCCCATTGTCCATGTGACAAACAAAGGTGTTTATTATGGTTTGAACCCAGCTGGCAATGAAGCATCACACAGTGACTTGCATGACCCATTTCTACACCCAGGGTGGGGTAGGGGAGATTAACTCTATCCTAGCTGAACCCAGGACAGTCATAGCTCCGGTCCCAATACCAGCCCCTGAAGAATGCCACTCATCACTGCTCTCCACTTGGACATTGAGCCATTGTCCACAACTCTTTGAGTGTTATCTTCGAGAGGATTATTTGTCTATGAACAGCTCCTACAGAACTGAAGTTAAAAACCTTTTGGCTTGAGCCTAACAATGAAAGAAATGTGCATTTTAGATTTAATTCTTACCTTATTTAGTAGTAAGGTAAGTTAGAAATTTGCTAGAGAAAAAAAAACAAACAAAAAACCAAGCTGTTCTTGTAATTTTGTAATATATTTGTAGCCTGCATTGTGGCAATGGTAAAAATCTTATTCTTGCCCTCCCTAACTCGTATGAATCTATATCAGTCTAATGAGAGCAGTTATCAGTAACTGTATGGTGGGATGACTTTACATAGGTATAGTTAATTAATTTGAATCCATATTTCTAATTAAAGGATTAGTCTGCAATGTATTTTGCCACAAGACAGACATTAACGAAATGTTTAAGCAAGTGTGAAATTTTTAATATTCCCCAACTATTTTAATATTTACCAAATAGTTAAAATTCACCAACTTGCTAGAAGATTCATCTAAAAAATAAACAATCTGTGTGCCATATAATTTTGTCCTCCATTAATTGTAATTCTTTCTAAAAAAAACACTTCTAAGGGTTTAAAATATTTAAAAGTGTAGCTCTGTTTCTTAAAAAAAAATTATAAATGTGGCACTATTTTATATCAGAGGACTGGCCCTGTCGTGTATTTAGAATCATAATTACAGACTTAAGTCATGAAAATAAGTTTAATATTATATCACTGTTGGCACAGCTTTGTGAATAAAGTTAAAAAGAAAGTTAATTGGTATCTGCTGCATTTTGTTCGTCAAGTGCATCAGTACACCTGCTCGCTGAGAGAAATAACATTTCAGAATTGTTCCCTAAAAGCACAGTCTAAATGAAACGGGTAACACAGTTTTGGATATTAATGCCAGAACATGAGTAGAAATATTAATTACTACAATAAATAAATAGAAAAGAAACCAGCTGAATTTTCACAAGGCTAGATTTGCAAGTTTTGCTTTAAAAAGTAGCACACTTTTTAATCTTCCAGTCAGACACACTTCTGTAAATCGCTGGCGTAACGGAACCATTAAATCTCCAACATCATTTATGGAAAACCATTTTATTAGCTCAGAATTACACACCGTTTTCTTCTTTCAGGTAGAGCTGCAATTTTATTTTATTTCCATTAGGTGTAAAAATGACAATTGTTGTTAACCCAAAGTGGTGCGTATTTGCCTCCCACCTGCACACAGAGCTGAACTGGTAGATGGCACTCATATTGAAAGAGGCAGTCTCAGAAAGGTATGAAGTTACCATTGAAGAGATACTTACATTAACCAAAAGGCTCCTGGAGTGTGTGAAAGACAATTTCCTGAAAAAGCTGGTGAGTGAGACAACGAGGGAAGGCTCCCTGTTGGACCTGTTGTTTACGAACAGAGAAGGACTTGTGGGTAATGCGAAGGTTAGAGGCTGTCTTGGTCATAGTGATCACGAGATGGTAGAGTTTTCAATTACTGAGGAAGTAGGAAGAGGGGAAAGAGGGCATAAGTAGCACTGCCACCTTGGACTAATGCGAAGGTTAGAGGCTGTCTTGGTCATAGTGATCACGAGATGGTAGAGTTTTCAATTACTGAGGAAGTAGGAAGAGGGGAAAGAGGGCATAAGTAGCACTGCCACCTTGGACTTCTGCAGAGCACTTTGGCCTGTTTAGGAGACTGGTTGACAGAGTCCCTTGGGAGCAGCCCTGAAGGGCAAAGGAGTCCAGGAAGGCTGGATGCTCCTTAAGAGGGAAATCTTTAAGGCACAAGACCAAGCCATCCTGGTAAGCTGTAAAGACAAGTCAGCAGGGTAGAAGACTGGCCTGGCTGAATAGAGAGGTTTGGCTAGAGATCAGGAAGAAAAGGAAACTCTATAGCCTATGGAAGAAGGGGCAAGCCACTCAGGAAGACTGTAAAGATTTTGCAAGGTTGTGAAGGGAGAAAATTAGAAAGGGTAAAGCCCAGCTAGAACTTAATCTGGCAACTGCCATAGAAGACAATAAAATATGTTCCTATAAATGCATGAACAGGAAAAGGAGGGCTATGGGAAATCTCCATCCTCTACTGGATGCACAAGGAAGCATAGTGTCGAAGGATGAGGAAAACACTGAGGTACTGAATGGCGCCTTTGCCTCAGTCTTTAATAGTAAGATCGGTTGTTCTGTGAGCATTCAGCTCCTTGAACTGGAAGACAGAGACGTGATGCAGAAGGAAGACACCATAATCCATAAGGAAATGGTCAGCGACCTATTGCACCACTCATATATGCACAAGTCTATGAGGCCAGATGGGATCCACCCAGGCGTACTGAGGGAGCTGGTGGAAGAGCTCACCAAGCCACTTCCCATCATTTACCAGCAGCCCTGGCTAACTGGGGAGGTGCCAGCTGACTGAAGGTTAACAAATGTGACACTCGTCTACAAGAAGGGCTGGAAGGAGGATCCAGGGAACCACAGGCCTTTCAATCTGACCTTGGTGCTGGGGAAAGTTATGGAGCAGATTGTCTTGAGTGCCAACACACAGCACATACAGGATAATCAGACGATCAGGCCCAATCAGCATACAGGTCATGCTTAACTAACCTGATCTCCTTATATGACAAGGTCATGCCTTAGCAGATGCAAGAAGGACTGTGGATGTTGTCTACCTAGACTTTAGTAAGATTTTGACACTGTTTCCCACAGCATTCGCCAGCTGACTGAAGGTTAACAAATGTGACACTCGTCTACAAGAAGGGCTGGAAGGAGGATCCAGGGAACCACAGGCCTTTCAATCTGACCTTGGTGCTGGGGAAAGTTATGGAGCAGATTGTCTTGAGTGCCAACACACAGCACATACAGGATAATCAGACGATCAGGCCCAATCAGCATACAGGTCATGCTTAACTAACCTGATCTCCTTATATGACAAGGTCATGCCTTAGCAGATGCAAGAAGGACTGTGGATGTTGTCTACCTAGACTTTAGTAAGATTTTGACACTGTTTCCCACAGCTTTCTAGAGAAACTGGCTGCTCATGGCTTGGATGAGTGTGTTCTTCTCTGGATAAAAAGCTGGCTGGATGGCCAGGCCCAGAGAGTGGTGGAGAATGGAGTTCAATCCAGTTGACAACTGGTCACAAGCGGTGTACCTCAGGGCTCAGTACTGTGGCCTGTTCTCTTGAACATCTTTATCAGCAATCTGGATGAGAGGATTGAGTGCACTCTCAGTAAGTTTGCAGATAACTCCAAGTTAGGCAGTATCTGCTTGCAGGTAGGGAGGCTCTACAGAGGGATCTGAACAGTTGTATGAGGTTCAACAAGGCCAAGAGCTGGTTCCTGCACTTGGGTCACAACAACCCCCTGCAATTCTACTGGCTTGGGGAAGAGTGGCTGGAAAGATGCCTGCTGAAAAGGACCTGGGGATGATGGTCAACAACCATCTGAACACAAGCCGGCAGTGTGCTCAGGTGGCCAAGGAAGCCAACGGCATCCTGGTTGGTATCAGAAATAGTGTGGCCAGCAGGAGGAGGGAAAAGATTGTCCACCTGTACTTGGCACTGGTGAGGCCACTCCTTGAGTACTGTGTTCAGTTTTGGGCCCCTCACTTCAAGGAGGACATTGAGGTGCTGAAGCATGTCCAAAGAAGGGCAAGAAAGCTGGTGAATGGTCTAGAGAGTCTTAAGAGGATCAGCTGAGGGAACTGGGCTTGTTTAGTCTGGATAAAAGGAGGCTGAGGGGACACCTTATCACTCTTTATAGTATGTGAAAGGAGGTTGCAGAAAGATGAGGGACAGTTTCCCAAGTAACAAGTGATAGCACAAGAGGAAATGGCCTCAATTTATATCAGGGGACATTTAGGTTGGATATCAGGAAAAAAGTATTTGTAGAAAGGGTTGACAAAGAGTGGATCAGGCTGCACAGGGAGGTGGTGGAGTCCCCATCCCTGGAAGTGTTTAAAAGATTTGCAGATGCGGTTCTTAGGGATATGGCTTAGTGGTAACTTGGCAGTGCAGGATGAACAGTTGGACTCAATGATTTTAGAAGTCTCTTCCAACAAAAATGATTTTGTCATTCTGTAATATGCATATGGCAGAAGCATTTGGGATGGGAACAAAATCGCCAGTCTTTACCCTTCCAAAGGTAGGCTTCCAGGATAAATTTCTTATCCAGGTTCCCTCAGCAGTAGTCTTTACACAGAAACAGAGCTCTATAAACGCAATCAGTCGATCTTCCACTCCCATTAGAGGGTGATCTAGTCTTTAGAGATGCCTGTCTGTTTCTGGTAATTAAAAAGTGGACCTGATTGTCATCATAGTTGACTAGAATTATATGAAATTACTTCTGTTTTCACACACAATCCAATAGATAACGTCTAGCTCATAAATAGGCAATAAGATATTTCAGACTAACTCAATATTAGGTGTTCCTCTACATCTCCGTATCGTTGTAAGAGGCAATGATTGTTCCATTTTAGGGACTACTCCATTAAAAGTTATTGGATAACAAAGGGACTAGGGTCAATGGCAATAACTGAGGACACTAAATGGATCATTTCCAGGTATTTGCCTTTTAAAACCTTTTCCTTGCATGTTGTAAATTGCTTATGTTAAGCTGTGTGGTAAAAGCTTACCTGCTCACAGAGGAGCACAGAAACCCAAATAACACCGTGACAGTCTATTCCCAGGCCCACAATAGGAGCCACCAGCCCACCACAGGCTCATTTTTGCAAGTCCAGGTGAGCACAGGGGCACAATGACAGGCAGTACCCTGACTCAAGGACTCAAAGAAAGGGTCACCGTCTTTCGGTGCCTCCTAGGGCAGTCCCGGGATTCTCTCAGCCCCAGTGACTGGGTGTGAAATCCATCAGAATGATTCAATGCCAGAGCACCTTTAGGACAGAGGTGAGTTGATGCCTGAGTGTATGAGACACATTATAGGATGCAGAAAGAGAGCATTTAGGAAGTGCACAGGACTTATTATGGGAATGTTAAGGAAGAGATCATTGGGGAAAGGGATGGATCCAGATGGTTTAGTGTGAAACACATGTGGGAAAATAGATGATAAGGGGATAAAAGGGGCCAGTCATGCATAAAGAATTTGGTGGTCAGTACATTCTTTTGACCACGAGCCACTGATCTGCACAGTCTGTCCAATCATCTCATTGTTTTCTAACTCCTTCCTGAAGGAGTCTCTATTCTTTGTGCATGTATGTTTATGGAGAGCAACTGGAGTCAGGTCATGGGTCAGAGGGCCTGCGTGTTTGCAGTGCCAGCTGCTGCAGGGACTGAAGTAAGTGGGCGTAAGCAGCAGCAACAGAAGTGGTACCAAGGGTCATAGGGTCCCACGTGTCCATGTTGCCAGGAACTGGAGCAAGGAAGGCCTAGGTGCCAGCAGCTGGGCTCGGACCATGGGCTGGAGGACCTGTGTGACTGAGTGCCACTGAATGGGGAGAGCTGACTCAGTGAAACCAAGTGCCAGTCCCTGGGGTGGGCCCAGGTGTTGGAGGGATGTGTTGGAGGTCTCTAGTGCCAGAAAATAGATTGAGTGTGGGTGTACAAGGAATTGTGTGAACAATACAGTGAAGGACAAACTGGGCTAGCCAGTGAGTATGTGATATGTCCTGGTGTTAAGGGTCGAGGGACCGATATACC
>NW_010433125.1:0-7323 GCF_000710305.1 Buceros rhinoceros silvestris
CATCCGGTTCTTCCATGTTGAACCCAGGACAAACTCGAAGGAGAAACGTAAGTGAGAGTGGTAGGCAGCATGACACAGAGTCACTTCACTGCTTTGAATTTTGTAGGCATCTCAGCAAAGTAAATATGTAAGAAGCTAGTATTAGGATAGTAGGTATGAACTGCTGAATCTTGCAAAAAATGATTCTTGTGAATTTTTAGCTCCATGTACACTTTGTACAGGGGTAATTTGGCCTGTGATGTCTTGTAATAACTGATGATTAATACTTTATCAGCTTGTGTGTTAAGTATTTGCTCATGGAGATATTTCATTAGAGTCCAATATCCAAACTTGGATGCAAAGTAGTAGTAACAGTAGTAGTAACAAAATATAGTAACAGGGATTGTGGAAGTTTAAAGAAATACATATTTACAAGAAGCTCCCAACAAACCAGAACTGGAGGTCTTGCTGGAACCAAGATTCAGGTCTATTTGTTTCCCAGCTTTTATCCTACACCTGAAATTTTGAAGCAGTCAGTGTATGCTACTGCAGTTGTACATGACAATAGTTTCTTCCAAGCAGTTGGTAAATACATGGAAATACTTAGCTTCTGAAAGGAACTAAATTCCACAAATTACAAAAGCAAAATAGTTCCATGTTTCTATCTTTCTCTGCCTTTTCTGTGTGTATATTACTCAGTTTTCTGTCTTAAAGTGTTAGAAACATTTGCTTCAATGTTCAGATTGATTACAGAAAATTGAACTTTATTTCAGAAATGTTGTTGATTATCTGGTACTTTGCCATCCTTTCCCATGTGCTGAGGTGTGTAAGAATGAGGTTTTTTAATAAAAAAAATAAAGTTTTAAGATCTGAAGATAATACTATGATGATACTTTTCCTGCTTAAAACTGACATAATATCAATTATATTGAAATGAATGTACAAACTGTGGAATGTTGTTTTTGGAAAATAGCTGCTTTTGCTGTTTCAGCAAGAGGAAAATGAGAATATTCTTAGAATGGACATGACAGCAATACTGGCAGAAACTGGAGTTTTGTTAAAAGCTGCAAGTCTACACAGACTATTGCATTAAACATGGGGATTTTTTTCTTCTTAAGTAGAGCTGCCTCCCACTCCCTTTTTAACTGCTATGTGTGTACTGAGGCAATATACACATTGAGTTGCATCTCAGGAGCTGGTCAGAAATGGCCATGCAGGACCAGTACAATAGTAGGAAAAATTCAACTTGAAAATGCTGTTGGCTGCATAAAAATGTTCAAGCTTTCATAATGTATTTGATATAAATGTTCAAAACATTTTTCAGCTACACTGCTCTTCTTCACAATTACATATCAAAATAAAGTTTATAAAAGTCATTGCTTCAGGCAATGACTAAAGAACCTTGAGGATGTGTCTCAACTTCGAGTTCCACAGTTCAAAATGTTTAAAAGACTTTAGTATTCGTTGTTTACATTAGTCATAAACTTAATTGTATTAAAAAATTAATTAAAAAATTAATTAAGGACTTGACACAGATTTCTTTAAAAAAGTTCATGGGAACTTCTTAGTCTAAATAGCTGTACTGCCCATAGACTTTTTTTTCCAAGATAAATTAATAGCTTTGCCAAGTCTCTTCCGTTTTCCAAGAGACTAGCTCTCATTTTCAGCCAACAGTCTTTTTTTTCAGTAACTTGTTGGATGTCACCTTTGCAAAAAATGTCAAGCCTGAATCAGTACACTTCATCTAACTTCTTGTTACCTTTGAAGCCTCCCTTGTGGTGAACCCTCAGGGTTGGCAGCTAAACACTACTGCAAAAAGAACTATTTTCCATGTTTGGATGATTAAAATTTTGAAGTAAATACAATTTTAGATAATCTTTAATAAAACAAACATATGTACCTCTGCAATGTTTAATTTTTTTTTTGCATACTGTGAGTTATGATTTACAGATGCTGGAGTTGACCAAGAATAATTATATTGGCATAGGCGTAGATTTCAGATTTGTGGTCTCAGCTCTAAGTACAACTGTGAGTATTACCAACCCCTCCATACTCAGACAGATGCTGAAGTTGACCAAGAATAATTATATTGGCATAGGCGTAGATTTCAGATTTGTGGTCTCAGCTCTAAGTACAACTGTGAGTATTACCAACCCCTCCATACTCAGATGAAAAGTTAATCAAGGAAGGCTCTAATCTCCTGGTTTTTTTAAAGATAAGATTTGGACAGTGCTGTCCTTATGCCAAATCAGTTGGAGAATGGGCTATGCCTTGCTCTTCCAATCCTGCTGATGCTGTGGTAGGAGTAACACACTGGCATTTCCTATTGGAAGAAGGTGGAGCTCAATTATACTCCCAATTATAAAAATGTTTAGATTTTGCATTGCAAAGGGCAAAATTCAGATACAGTATCTTTGAAAAATAACCAAGGAGCAGGTGCTGCAACAAGCAGCAAAAAATAAGTTTCATGTTCCTGCAGACCTCTGAAAGTTAGTGGGAATGATGGTGAAATTTGCCACGACATCCTGTTGGAGGTGTAATGAAGACAGTTGCTTCTCCAGTATGTTTCCTGTTGGAGCATCTTCTAGCAAGGTGAATTTAATTCAGATGTTTTCCAGTAGAGACTTAATCTCTCCATTCCAAAGATTCCCTGACACAGAGTCCAGTCTCCTGGATTTTTACCCACTGTGCTACTTTTTCTTTTGGAAGAGAATGAAGTTCCTAGTAACCCTAACATCAGGTACTACTTTCCAGCATTCAGGTCCCATATGTTAGGTTATTATCTGGTAATGCTGATGTATGAAATAGATTTTCAAGGTGTCATTAATAATCATAAACTGTTTACTATACTTGAACCTGCAAGCGTGGTGGTAGAGGCTGAAATGGCTTATTTTATCATCTGTTCTTTAATATTTGCTAAATCATACTTGGGGAAGAAAAGTTCCAAAGAAAGTCCTTATGAAAGGCAAATTTGTTTTGTAAAAAAGTGAAACAGATTTATTGGGTATTAGGTTTTGTTCTTTAATTGACGGAAGTGGGAGGGCATATATCATACCTCCTCCTCCTCCTATGTAGTGTCTTCTCATGAATGTACTAGAAGTATCAGTGGAAGTGTCAATATTCCAAATAGGTTATAGTTTAAGAACTTGCTTCCAGACACATTGCTTCTTTTAGTTATGATTCTATGGAGTTTTGTTTAAATAAAAATGATGGGAGAGACTTCACAGTTCCTTTCAGCTAATCTTCCTAACACTCGCAGACATGATACGCAGAATTTGTGATAATAGGCTGATCCAGCACTGCAGTCTATGTCCTTCTGCACTTTTGGAGCTTTTATATAGGCTTTATGTAGGTGCAGGAGAGAGCCAGTGCACCAAAACCAGTACATTCAGTTAAAATTTCAGTCTGTGCTTTCCCATGAAAAGATACTTCAAGTTTTCATACTCTACCAGAGAACTTGCAATGGACATTCCGTAATGACTAGGTGCCTTTTTACTTTTTTTTTGTCTCACTTTTGCTCTTTTTATTTACCTGAGAGAGGTAAAATTTTAATGGGTGGGAGCAGTTAACACAGTACAAAACCGTGGAGGCTAAGATGGTGACAAAATTCATATAGAAATCAGATCCTTATATGTGTACCAAAATATTTTAATATTTTGCCCTGAATTATGACAAATGGTGGTTGGGATGTTAAACATGTGCTTCAGGTTTTGAGGTAGTGGGTGTTAGGAGGAGACTTAATATGGCAGACAGATATCCATGTCTGCTTATGGCAAGCTTTTTACACCTTCATCTGAAGTATCTGATTTTGGCCAGAGTTCAGGAAGTAAAACAAATTAGATGGATAATGGACCATACCCTATACTTGAATTTTTATGTTTCTACTCGCGGCGAACTCCCTGTCAAATTGCCTTTTATAAATTACAAGTAGAATTAGAATATGCTTATTTTTTTAAGAGGAATTAATGAGAAAGATTCCAAGGACTGTGATAGTAGGAGAGTCCCATTTGTGAATACAGAATGCACACTTCTGTGGAAGAATAGAAATGCTATGGTTGAATATAGAAGTCCAGTGTGCCTTTCCAGTTTTTTTTTTAATTGGTGCTGATGCCAAGAAAAAAGTACTTCTTACTAAGTTTAATTGTATTAAACGTTAACAATTAGGATTGTTGATTTGTCATTCTTCAAGTCATTAAGACATGACAGACATTTTGGTTCTGGAGTGCATCCAAAGAAGGACAATGAAGCTGGTGAAGCATCTAGAGCACAAGACTTAGAGGAGGGGCTGAGGGAACTGGGGTTGTTTAGCCTGGAGAAAAGGAGGCTCTGGGGAGACCCTATTGGTCTCTGCAAGTACCTGAAATGAAGTTGTAGTGAGGTGGGCATTGGTGTCTTTTCCCAAGTAACAAGCAATAGAACGAGAGGAAATGGCCTCAGGTTGCACCAGGGGAAGTTTGTATTGGACATTATGAAAAATTTGGTCTCTACAAGTACCTGAAATGAAGTTGTAGTGAGGTGGGCATTGGTGTCTTTTCCCAAGTAACAAGCAATAGAACGAGAGGAAATGGCCTCAGGTTGCACCAGGGGAAGTTTGTATTGGACATTATGAAAAATGTCTTCACTGAAAGGATTGTGAAACACTGGAACAGGCTGCCCAGGGAAGTGGTGGAGTCCCCACACCTGGAGGGATTTAAAAGATGTGTAGATGTGGTGCTTAGAGACATGGTTTAGTAGTGGACTTGGCTGTGCAAAGTTAACAGTTGGACTTCATGATCCTGAAGGACTTTTCCAACCTACATGATTCTATGATTCTATATTGAATATGATTTTCTGAGGTTAAAAAAATGCTTAACACATATGTGCTGAAAATCACTTTCTTTCATCAAAGCAGTTACCCTTTCTAAGCAACAAATGATATATAACATATGTTCTAACATAAGTTTTTTCTGGCAAAATTATTCCAGCAGCAATGCTGGGAAAGGAACAAATGAAGAAACAACTAACAATAAGACAAGCAAACCAGTATGGAAAAGATGATTGATTCATAAACTCAGGGTTTTTAAGGTCAGATGAACCATTATAATAGTACTGTCTGACTGACTGTGTAAAGCAGACCATAGAATCTCACATGGTAGTTTCTGAATCACATCCACAGCTTCATTTGAAACTACAAAGTATCTTCATCTGGTTTTGATGTGTTTGCTTCCCATAATAAAAAAACATACTATGTGACTAGAGACCTTTATGTAAACAGCTGTACTTTACTATTAGTCTGAACATGCCTGCCTTCATTTCATATTGTAAAACCTCACATTTTCCTCTTAGTGTAGAATACCAGGCACTACTCAGATTCTTTACCTTTGGTCGTCTTTGTGGAGGAACTGAATGGATAAGGATTTTTGGAATGGATGCATTTGTTATGGATAAAAATTTTATTACAATATTATTTTAAAATATTAATGTTACTATAGAGCATGTTTATGAAATTTTATAATATTCATCTGACTCTGCATAATTTTGCCAGTTTTCAGCATCCCGTTACAAATGTAGCTGCCATAGCAGTGCCAAGAACCACTCTTGCTGGGTGCAGATAGTAGGTTAGTTCCCTGTTGCTACCTGGAAATGGTCTGCTGCTAGGTTTCCACTTCTAACAGCCCAAGGTAATGTAAGCTGCACATCCTCTTAGGAGCTCAGGCTCTCTTCTTACATGTTGTTATTCTAAAGTATTATTCAGTCTCTCAGCATTTTGAGTAGAATTTGTTTTTATTTGTAAATCTGCCTGAAAGCTTAGTAATAGTTTAGTTTGTTCTTCTACTGTTTGTAGCGGCGAGCTCTAGCTGGAGCGCGACGAATCACCTGAACGCCAATGTGGTGTGTAGTGAGACCCGTTTATTGTTTACATTACATCCCAATTTATAGACTCTTGTCCACTCGACTAACTACATGGTGATTGGACAGTGTCTCTGTTACACAGACAGCACA
This sequence comes from Buceros rhinoceros silvestris, assembly GCF_000710305.1. Taxonomy (NCBI): domain Eukaryota; kingdom Metazoa; phylum Chordata; class Aves; order Bucerotiformes; family Bucerotidae; genus Buceros; species Buceros rhinoceros. Next base: position 5,962 of record NW_010433125.1, read on the forward strand.
CATCTCTTAAAGCACTATAATTGGATAAAAGGGGTTAGTCCCCACGTGGTTACTGTTTTGGTTAGAGTCAATCAAACAGAGGCTAATTAGAGATATAATTTCCCACACGATAGTACTGCAGCTGGGTTTCGTCTGCTGCGTTCCCAGAGAAAGTTTCATCTGTTTTTCATAGTTCTAATTTCTGCTAGAATGATACCAACACTGTTTAAGTTGCAATAGTCAGATTTTTAGATGCCCTTCTGGAGACTTACACTGGTGGAAGTTGTTTGCTTATAGGACCTGAACATCACGATTTATGCATTCTATGTTTGTTAAGGTGTGGCTAGGCACAAAACTATAGTTTTTCAGAGCATATGTTTCTCTCTTAACAGGATATATGGGTGTGTAAGTATCACTTTTTTCTTGTATCTGACTCATTCATACTTATTTGCACAAACATTCTTTGTAGTCTGGTTATATTCTCTAATCTTTCTTTCAAACACACCCTTCAAACTACTTTTTGTTACTAGAGTTGATGGAGTATACACATAATGATCTTACGTCTTATAGGAAGGTAATGGCTGATGGAACTCATACAATTCAAAACTTAAGTTTAAGTTCCAAGTTTAATCTTGTCTGACTGAATTCCAAATGTCTTAACATGGAAGACCTTTGCCAGAATATTCTTTTGGATCACCAACCATTGAACAGAAAAATATGTAATTTGTATTTCTATTCCTACTGTAATTGCTTCATCTTATCCAAAGATTGATCCTATAAAAAAGCATACCTTGGAGGACACAAAAAAAACTCCACGATACTGTCTAGCAGAACGACTTACTTTCTGAATATTAATTTCAAAATGATCTGGGATATCAAGATTATCAGTTCTGGTGAATGCAAGCTTTGGAAATTTTAGAGATATGGAACAAATCGTTGTTTGATTTCATAACAGTGGGCATTCCACCATGAAGAACTTCACTTCATTGGAGTGCATAGGGTAAGGAATGCATGATCAGCCATCGTGCTTAAGTTCTGCAGAGGAATTGCACACTGAGTAACCTTCCAGGAACAGATGAGTGCCTGCTTGGCTCTGATGCAGAATACAGCTTCAGAAACAGGACCAGATTTGGTATTCCCATACAGATCTGTGTGGATCCAGAGGTCATGTTCCGTTGCAATACTGGAAATCTTACTTTTTTCTGATAGTAATTCCGTTTTATAATGCAAATTTCAGTGTTGCTGAAGCTTTGCAGGTTAAATGCAGTCTATCACGTATTCCCCTCAAGCTTTGAGACACCTGAGTAAACATTATAGGAAAGGAGTATACATTCATGCCCTTGTTCATTAACTAAGACAAGTGTTAAGGGTCGAGGGACCAAG
>NW_010433126.1:0-23205 GCF_000710305.1 Buceros rhinoceros silvestris
AGGCTTTCCCGGTGGGAGCTGTCCTGGAGGTGCAGGGAGTGGAACTCGAGGTATCCTCGGCTTCTCCGAGTTACGAGTGCCTTGTTCTTCACCTTGGCTTCTGGAGCGTTGTGCTCGGCTTGGGTCTGTCTGCAGTATTGCCGTGGGCGAGCATAGCAAGCAATAAAATTATTTTCAAGACTAAAATTGACATTTGCGTTATTTCTGAGATATTTTCCTTCCTGGAAAAAGTATTTGCAACTTGCACTAAAATATGACTTCATATAGGGCAACATCTTTGTAACGTTGAATTCACGGTTGAGAAATAATCTACAGGCTTTGTTCTACAAAGCGAATGGTCACAGATTGTGTTTTCACATTTTGGGAAACGGAGATGAACATTTCACAGTTGTAAAGAGGGTAAATTGCACATTATCCTACCTTGAATGCTGTGTTAATATAAAGTGGAAGACTAGATAAATCTGTTTCACCTTTTTTATTCCTTCAATCTGAGAAGTTTTTCTCTAAGTAGTTTTGGCAAAGTGTAAGCCCATTTCCCATCAATTTGAGATATTTAAGTGTGTGACTCCTAGAAAAGGCTCTGCTGGATCATCTACTGAAAAATTAGATTTAAAGTGAATGTCAGTGATTTATTTTTTCCTTCCTTTCAAATGAATGTGTATTAAAATGTGAATAATTGAAAGTTTTAGAAACAAGGCTCATGGTTTCTTTGTTTCTGCACAGCAGCCCTTGCTTTACTTTTTGTCCTTGATACTTTCCGTAAAAGTCAGCCTGAAAACGTTATTTTTCATTATTTAAGTCTTGACAAAAAGTAGCTCAAAATGTTTACAAAATACCTTCTAAACAAAAGCTAATAGCCAATTCTAAATAAGTAGTGGAATAAACAGTAGTCAGTCCTAAATAGTGCTGGAGAAGGGATTACTGGGGGTAATACCAGTCCTGGAGGAACAGTGACCTGGAAGAAGGCCTGACCCTTAATAAGGAAATGGGGACGATGTCTTGGGCCTCTTGCTGGATTTGTATTACTGTTCTGGTCTTGAATTGCCTCAGTTAAATGAGAGTAATGTTCCATACGCTCAGATACGTGGAAGAAAAATCAGTTTGTACTCAGAGCTTGGTAAGAGAGAGTCAATTGGCTACACGTGAGAGGTGATCTGGATCCAGAACTATCTTGTTGCAAGTACAGTTCAAAATGAGCGGACCCTGGGTTTAGTAAATTTTTGACAATTTTTCATAAATATATATATTTAGAGACCATAAGGTGTCATTTCTGCATTTGAGTGGTGTAATGCCTTAGAACCTGGTATGTGGTAAATAATAAAAAAAAAAGGCAGGTGAAACAGGTGAAAGTCTTTGTGAAAGATAGCGTGAAATCCAAATTACAAGTTTTAGCAGTTAACTCACAGCTTCATTATCAAAAGCTTAACTAGCCAGCAGCCTTCTTCACCTCACTGTGTGCCAACTTTTTCAATCATCCGTGAATGCATAGTGCAGCCCCGGCTTTATTAGGTTGCCAGATGGGGCTGCGCTAGCTGCCCTTATCGGTTTTGAAAGGGCTTGTTTTCATTTACTCATTTGTTGGCACGTTCTCCTTGGCAAACACATTTATGGCAGTTGTTTGGTTTCTTTTTTCATAGCCAAAAAGCTATTTCACAGCTGTGAACTTAGCCACAGAATGGTGCTCCTGATGTGTACTGTTACTGGTAGCTTGAGTTTCGAGCTGTAGGCATATTTTTGATTAGGTAGCCTAGTTCTTGCAGTTTGGGATGCTGGATGCTATAGGTGAGTTTCTTGGAGAATGCAGAAAAGCAAATATAATAAAGGATGAGATGTCTTTAGTTGTGAAGTAGTATTTTACTTGCAGAAGTAAATGTGTGTGTACTGTGATTTACTGACTGAAAATACATTTCGTTGTTCAGGTTAATTTTTTTTCCTTCCTTGAATTTCAATTATTTGTACAACATAAAATATGGGCTTTTATTTAGATCTTCCTGAAATAATTAAATGGTAGTGGCTTTTATCATTGCCTCTAATTGAGGAAATGCGGCAGGGAACCAGGTTACTTCTGTGAGTTTCAGTTAAAGTGTTTTTGTCAGCTGACTTGGGGAAGCAGTATCAGATCATGCTGTGTCAGAGACGCTTCTAAAAGAATTCATGTGTGTTACCTGTTAAGCTTTAATTACATGTACAGAACAAGTGCCTACTACTTTTCCGCATTTAATATGTCTTAACTCCTTGTGGAAAATCTAATTTTGAGCAATATGTTAACAATAACAGAGGGAAAGGACTGATGCCGTGCCCCAGAGATGCTTGATGTTAGCATTCCTTTGAGGTGTAACTAGGTTGTGGGTCCTACCGAAGAACTGCTGCTTTTGCCTCCTTTGGAATGAGGAGGAAGTAGTCGTATGGGAAGTCTTTCAGAGTTTTTGCTAATGTGAGGAATGACTATTTCGCACACAGAATCATCTGGCTGGAAGAGACCTTTAAGATCAAGAGTCCAACCGTTCACCTTGGGCTGCCAGGGTCCCTAAACATAGCTTTTTAAATTGGGGGGGGTGGTGTGTGTGTGTATTTTTAAATGTTGGTTTTGTATATAAACAGTTTAGAATCCTCCTCTGTTATTCATCATCTTACTTGCTTTCACAGGAAATGAGTTGATTATCTTTTTGGCTGACCAAAAGGAACCCTACTTTAAGCCCCGTGTTAAGTTACCAATGAAGTGAGTATTTATATTTTTCTTGAAAGTGCATCTCTGCAGTCAGTGGGAACAAGACTAGAATTTTCTGTGCTGCTGTTACCTGTTGGACTGTGTTCAACTTGGCCTTGGAGCTCCAGTTCTTTGTTCAGTTTCATGATTAATTTCCTGATACATTTTTATTTTGATTTGTTTGGATTTTGTGGGTTAGATGACAGAATTTGTGGAGATGAGTTTTGTCATTCATGTTATTAACTAATAAGTGTGACTTTCCACCTCCTTATGGAATTTCTATGCTTTGGGTTTTTTTGTCCTCTGTCTATAATAATTTCCATTTCTTGGAATATTTTTGTAGTTGTCTTGTTCTTTCGGGACTTTATTTCCTAGTAAAGCAAACTATTATTCTGTATCATTCAGCTGAAGTCTCTTGGGCAGGTAGTATTAGTCTCTGTCCTAAGACACGTTTTCAGGAAAGTTCATCTAGTTCCTGTAGTTACTAATGGAATCTTGCTATTGTAATCTGCTGTGGAAAGAGATACGGAGAATGGTGTTCTGGTATTTCTTTGTAGAGATCTGTTCCTCTCTAAAGTTTAAATGTGGCTTTAAAAAAAGCATCAGTTTTTAATAAATGTAAAACAATCTGTGTGTTTATGTACATATATACTTATAGTTTTAATCATAATAGTATCGCAGAATGTGTCATTGCTTAGGGATAATGCTTACTAATAGTATTACGTCTATTAAAAGTTAAATAGCTGTTATGCTTCACCTTTTAGAGTTCTATATATCTTTATTTTCCTTATTGTCTTCTATCTTGGAAGGAACTAATTTACTTAGTATATTAAAATTATCTGCTTTTAATTCTTAACAGAATGATCCGTGTTTGTGTATGTGTAAAGCAGAGTCTCTGAGTAGGGAACTAAGTGGAAAAAAAAAAAAAAAAGTAGGGAGAAGTGGTAAAATGAGGCAGAAGATAGGAGGGGAGATGACATTGTCTTTAAAAAGATGTATCTGTCTGACTCCTGCTGCTTAAAGTGCCCCCGTTGCTTTATATTCTTGCTCCTGGAACGCGACCAAAAGATCCTGCGCTCTGAAACGTTTTTGAGGACGTGTTCTACAACTACTGAAGGATTTAATGAGGTCTAGATAGCATTAACAAACAGGATGTGGCTGAAGTTTAGAGTTAAAAACTTCATCCTTCCTTGGAGGAAGACAGCAGAATGCTTGATTTCAAGTTACTTTTGCAACAGATAAGGACTTTATAAAAATCCAGGTCATTGAAGGACAGTATTACGTTGGACCAATTAATGATAATTGGGATGAAAAGGAAAGCCTTTGAACATACAGTTATTTTCCGTTTCCATACACACGTTTGTATGATTGCATGTGGGGTTTTTGTTTGTTTTTATTCCAGATCTCTGGGTGTTACCATAACCAGTGTAGTTCCTGGAGATTATGATGGTGATTCACAAATGGATGTACTCCTGACCACCCGGGCACAAAATCATGGCGGAGATGAACTTTCAGTGTTTATTTTCTGGGGGCACAACCAAACACTAGGTGAGTTGCTGAGACTCGTTATTAATGCAATTATTAGACTTCTTAATAATTCAAAGTATTGTCAGAAAGTTATAACTCATTTTACAGTATAGTAATTGCTTTTACAACTGAAATAGGGACTGGCAGCTATTTGGCTTCATACTGATATATTATTGCTGTTAAACTGCGTTCAATAGTGAATGAAAGAGAACAAAGCTAAACCTCTTGCTTTATGTGGTCCTCCGCAGACATAACCAAACAATACTACAGTTTGAAGAGCTACTGCTTATGGCTTCCCCATTACACATCAGCTTTGCAAAGGTTATCTCAAAAGACTCATCTTGAATGTAAAATGCACTGAGGTCTAGTATAGATCCTGCGTTCAGCGCACAAACTGCCAAATACCATACCTGGAATTAAGAACAGTAATATAACACTCTGATTTCTGTTAAGCCAAGTGGTTTAAAGACAGTGACACACTAAAGCAGGTTTTGGGAGAGAGGTTTCTAGAGTCCCTATCACTGTGTGAATTCTTGAGGCGTCTTCTGGTTTTCATTGATTTTGCTAGTAAAGGCCTTTGGGAAGAGTTTAGAGATTGTAGAAGAACAGCGAAGCAAAAGAAGATGCTTTTAAGTCCACAAACACTACTGAAGAATAATCCCTATTATAAACAACTGTTATAAAATAGGTACAGGTGAGGCAGGTGCTGGCCTTGCATACCATTGCTTCTGGCTTTAATCAGAGGTGAAGCAACCTGGGAGAGCGCGCTGCATCAAGTGTGCAGAGAATGGGAAGTATCTGTAGTAGTGGTAAGAATATGATGGATTTGGATTAATTTATACTGGTTTGCTTCTAAATAAACAAATATTGGGAGAGGCACAAATAAGTATATGGGTCTTAGGAAAGGAGCCAGAGATTAAAAATTCGGGCAATGGTCGGTATGTAGTGGGGCTACTGGTAAGGTATGCGTTGCCTACTTGGGTAGTGGAAGTGTGACAGACAAGTCAGTAGGAGGGTACTGTCGTACCAAACGTGGAAACTGGAAGAAGAGAAACATTATAGAGAGAAGACAGAAATGGGGCTGACGTGGCAAGGAGTTTGGATTGCAAGAAGCTAAGTCTCAGAGTTGATAACCTGATCAGGACTTAAAATCCTTATTTCAAACACTCAGTATATATGATTAAGAATGTTTTTTGTAGCGAGAATACATTAAACAGAGATCTTACATACAATGTTAAATTTAGAGACTGTCTTCATCCCAGCTTTTTCAGATTTCATGTGTAGGTGATTGCAGTCATACGTAGAAATCGGTTGCACCAAGATCGATTTAGAATAGTATGTTTGAGTTTAGTGGGGATAGGAGAGTTTGCTAAAATGCTGACTCTTCTGCATAATTTCTGGAAGCCATTTAGTTAATATTCAGTGGTGGCTGATTTTAATAATTTTTTTCATCATAGAATTGATGGTTGTAAATTAATAGAAGAATAATTATGTCTTCAGTTAAATGCAAATGTCATAACATATTGGTAACTCAGTCAAATGAATATTTTCTGTTTTCAGACCTTAACCATAAAACTATGTTAAATAAGACTTTCCATGATGAGCCTCTAGTAATGGAGTAAGTATCACCTACTTTTTAAGAAACCAACATTTATAATGGTGGCTAAGAGCAACTTACCTACATTTTAATGCTGAAATTTGAAACGTATGCTCTGTAACTTTTAAGAATAGGGTGGCTTGTGTCGTGTCAACTGGTCTAACAACAAACAGATGATGAAACATAACAGTCATCTTCATGAATCATCTATATAACATCATCCCAGCAATAGTAACTAAATAGGCTTTTAATTTTTAATTTCATAACTTTGTTTTATGCAGAAAAAGAGCCATTACTTTTTGATGGATTTTGTAAAGCAAAAGCCTTACTGGCTTAGTGTGAAATGCTGAACAAAAGAGAAGGGGGGAATACAGACGCATGAAATACATAAAATGAGATGCATGGCATAGTATAAAATATTGAAAGAAGTGTAATACTAGCAGCAGCTCAGGCAAGAGCCAAAATTCAGAAAAGAGTCCATGGCTGAAAATTCTCCATTGCTTGATGGAAAAGTGCTGACCAAACACATGTTAATGTAAGAACAGTCAATTTCAGCTCCTGTAATGACTAAGGCAATACTGACATTGTTTTGCATTTTCAGCTTTAATGGAGACTTGATTCCTGATGTCTTTGGTGTCACGAGTGATTCAAGTAAGCCACAGATATTGATAGGCGGGTAAGCTAAGGGTTTGTTTGTTAGCATGAATTTTGAGAACTTATTCATTGTGCATCCACTTCTGTCCTTATTAAGGAGGCATAAGACTCATGTTAACTGGCACTGTGCAAACGTATGAATCTTTCCTCATTTCCATGTGTTTCTTTAAACATTCTGTCACTCTTCATCTAATTTTTCAAGTGTTATTTAATAGGGGAGATAGAGATTACACGAGAGCTGAGTAACAAACCCCCCTGTTATTTGACATGAGAAATAGGATAGTTGTTTCTTGTAGGACTATAGTCTCCTTTGTGCAGTGCACTTTGGTATTTATTATTATAATCTGTATTAGGGAATTCTATGCTGTACAAAAATATAAACCAAAGCTTTTAAGTAGTGTCTGTAGAATTTAAGATGTGGTTAGCTAAGTGAAGTGGAAGGTTGATAACATGAGAAGTACTACTGGAATGGATCTTATAAGGGATAGCAAAAGGAGAATGTGCAAGGGTGGGGTAATCTTAAATGAGAGCTGAATTTTTCTTTTCTATTTGGGATATTAATTGTACTGGGGAACAGTGTGCTAGACATAATGGGGAATCAAAAGCACAGGAAGTACAAAAGTGAGGGTGTTAAGGTATATATTAAGGAAAATATTTCTTACGCTTATTGGGGGAAGGGATTTATAAAGAGTCAAAGCAGTGGTGGCTTTAAGTAGCAATAGAGTGTGATGCAAGTGATGTTCTCTGTATCACATCCTTTGTGTTAAGGAGTGGCTGAGACCGCTCTGGTAAACAGAACTTCACTGAACTCTTAGGAGATGAGAGTGCAGTGAAGGGACTACATTTTGCTGTTAGTTTGTGCTAGTCCTGGAATTTCAAGAATGGGACTAGCTAGCAAATACTGGCATTAAAATTATGATTTAAATGGTTAGTAAGAACTATAAAAAGGACTATTTTTTGTTTAACTGTTTTGGGTATGAATACTGAAATCAAACCATAGCAAAAGAAGGGATCTCTACTGACTCAGGACAACCCACCTCTAAAGAAAAAGTAGAAAGTAATCGTGTTTCTGATGTTGGGCAAACTGCCGAAGAACTTTAAATCTGTCTCTTGAAGGCAGTTACATTATTGGTTAAACACTAATGGACCCTAGAGAAGGACATTTCTGTTTGATTTTCCTGATACTGCTTTTGAAGTTGAAGTCTGATAAAGAAAAGGAAAGCTTTGGCTTTTGGCAGATATTAGATTTGTGTGTTCAAGGGCGCAAATGGGTGTGACTCTGAGTTAGAAAAAAGTTTTCATTATTGAACAGGATGACTTTTTTTTTTTAGAAATATGGTTCTGTATATCTTTTCCTGTGCCTTTTGTCAGACTCAACTAGGCACACATTCAGTCTGACTTTCGTTAAGAACTTCATTGATAGTGTGGTGGGTTTGGGCATTATTTGAAAGAGAAAGAAGCCTCAGAAGAAGGATACTCGAATGAGAACTCTTGCCCTGATTTAGAGATCTTTCACGCAGTTGTCAAAGAATGTGCTCAAAAGATAGCAAAAATTACTTTTGGGTTGCAAGTTGGATTATAAACATCAAAATAAATACGTTGTAATGATTTTTTTGATGATACGAAAATGGCTCTTTTCACTTTTTGAATCTTTTCTTTTGACTGATAATGAGTAATTTCCTAGTTTTTTCAGTTATTCCTTGGAACTGGGCTTCTGTTTTCTTAGATGATTGTAACTTCAAATCAGTTGTTTGAAGAAGTTTGCATTTTCTAACTTGCTATTTTGCAGCCTTTAAATGGAACTCGATAGGATTGTTTTGAATGTTATTTAGTAACATTACCAGAAACTTGCAGCTCTGTGTGTTTCAGGAGAAGTCCAGGTGTTGGCATCACAGCTGGTTTAGGTTTGTGTGCAGTCAGTACTGAAGTTTACGTGGAAAGACAGCTTGTGTTAGGAAGTCTTCGCATTCCTGTGTGCTTTTCTGTAGCTGTTGTTTCAGAGGCCAGTTTCCACTGGAGAAATCCCTGACATCACTCTGTCTCTATGGCAACAACGTACCAGCTTCTATCCTGCACTGTCATGGCCCTTCAGCAGTGTCTCAATAAGGCTTTTCCCCCCCACACCCCAGCAGGGAGTTTAACAAATTATACCTCTTGTTTCTAACAGGCCGTTTGCTTTTCCTCAGAAGTGATACAGGGTAAATAACATTTAAACATGGAGATGGAAACTATACCCTTCTTGGCAATAGTTTTGGTCATTAATCCCAAATCAAATTTTATTACCATTTTGATTTAAATTGATGGCTTATGGAACAGAGATTTCACATTCACAAGGGTGTTTTTGAACACCTTGCACTGATGATATATTGAGGAAAATGTTGAGTTTTTGAAGACAGGGAAAAGTGGGAGAGATTTGTTTCATTTTGCTGAAGAGATCCCTTCAGTAGCATTAGGATGCAAATAAACTTACTACAGCTCAGAGTAAAACTGAGAGCTATGGTTAGCAACATAAGCAATGTCTTGTACGTGGAAAACAGCTTTATGTCATCTGCTTAGAAAAGAGTCTTTCTATTTTTAATCTAAAATGTTTTAAAATTTATACTAGAGCTGTATAACTAAGTATTTTGGCTACCTTCAAAATTGAATACATAGAAAAAAACCCTAGAGAAAATATTTAATTATTGCTTTAAGATTAAGTGATCCTTCTTAACATTTCTAAGACTTAGTTAAGATCTCTGGGCGGTAATCAGAAGCTTATTTTTTCGCTTACCATAAAATGAGTCATAGTAATATGTATGTAATGTCACTGGAATAAACAAAGTCACTCCAGGCAGTAGTAATATCGCTGTCCTGCCAGCGTATGGGGCATAATGAGACTTTTCTGACTGCATTAGCTAAGGGTTCTGAAAGTAACATATCTGATGATTCAACCACTATGACTTTTGAAGAATTTCTTGTATTTCAATGTGCTGCTAATAGGGAGATTTGCTGGCATTTCAGTCATTTTTTGAACAGAAGCCAGCAGGGCATGTATGGTTATAAATAGATTGTAAAAAGTATCACCTGCTTAGGAAATGACATAATTAGTCTGTAGTTCAACATACTGTGCGAGTTTAATTCTTGTGTTATTTTTTAAGTGACTGAAAATACTACCTGCAGCAAGCACGAACTGCTTTAACAGCATGTGATTATAACAACTTTTGCTCATCTTCATAAATCCTAAAGCAGATTTCAGCAGTAGTGGTAATAAAACTGCTTGAGGAAACCAGGGAGGACAGCGATCAGTTGAAGAGTTGAAGTCTAGGCACTAAATTTCACTTTGTGTGTGATACTTTTCTGAGTTCAAAAAAAGTTGCTTTAGTAAGATAATAAAATCTAACTGAAGACCCTGTGCTGTGAATCATCCTTCACAGAACCTTTCAAGCAATTATTCTAGTTCCTTAGAAAACCGTAAGCTAAGTAGTAATTTTAGCTTGGCATTAGGAGAACATGCTTTCTGTTGAATTTCATTTCAAGTTTCTCAGTTTTTTTTTTCTTTAGAGGTATGTTATAATGATTAACAGTCCCTAAGCACTGATAAAATGTATTGCTTTTTTTTCTTGTCCGTAGGAACTTATCATGGCATGCTGCATTGGAAACTCAAAGTAAAATGTATATACCGCACTCCCATGCATTTATAGATTTAAATAATGACTTCACTGCTGGTAAGTCATAAAAGCGTTAAATACTTCCCTGAAAATACTCACCACTAAGTATGGAGTGTGATCTATTGCAGTCTCCTTCTAATATTTTAGTAAATGTCATTGATTTTTAAGTGTTGGCTCTGGAATGTTGTATTCGGTGATTTTATGACCTTGCTAGCTCTGATTATTTTTTTTTTTATTTTACTTTAGTATCTACAGTTTGCAAATTCTGGGTTTCAGAAAATCCCTGCCAGTAGAGTTTCCTGCTTCTTGTTGACAATTTAACCAGAACCAATGCTTGTTCTGAATAATTTTGTGTTCACCCTTAAGTCGTTGTTTCATGTTCTTGGCGATGCTGTAGTCTGGTGTTCAGTTTGACGCTGAATCAGAAGCAGGGCTGCGTTTTCTTCATCTTGAGTCTGAAAACAGTTTTATAGTTCATTCAGAAGAATGTTTTCAAGACTGGGCTTAGAATTGTTTCTTGAGGTTTTCAACATGACGTCATTCTATTTTGTTGTAGTTCTATCACTCAAAATAGCATGTGAGACTTTACTCTTCTATGACTATGTGAACCACCCTCTTTAATTCACTATTCACAAATGAGTACTGGAGACAACTTTTTTCTGGTAGATAAACTGTATTTTTCCTTTGGTGGCTTTTTGGGGTGGTTTTGGGGGGTGTTTTATGTGAAATACACAATACATTTTAGCCTTCAGTTACCAGGATGAGTCTATCACTTCACACACCTGGTTCATACCTCCAGGCACATTTAAATATTGTGCTAAACTTAATTTCTTCACACACTAAATGAATTCTGCTAGATGTGCAGTGTACATTAATTCATGTATGGTAATTTTGGAAAGAGCTTATTTTTTTCTTATTTAGTAGCATGAGAGAGGAAGGAGTCTATAAATTTAATTAAGATGCTCATAAATGTTGGGGATTAAGTTAATTGCTTTAGCGCATAGTCAAACCTTAATATTCAGTTCTGGCACATTGCAGCGTGAAGCTGTCGAGTGGAAATTCCAACTGGAAAATTAAATACATGGTTGCTTACCATAATCGGTGTCATGTAATAACCAATTCTAACGCAGCTCTACAAATCCTTTAGAATTTTGTTTTAGTGGCACAGGCATCATAGATGAATATTTCAGGTAACATTTGAAGATGACTATATTGAAATCTAAACTCACAGGTAGGTAAAGGAAGGAAGTCTGAGATCCTTACATAGTTCAATCACAGATTGATCAATGTTTGCGAGAGTACACAAAAGGTTTTTATGACAGCTAACACCCTAAAGACTGTCCAGAGAGTTCCAGTTAGTGCTAGTGATACATGGAGGTTCCTCTATTCAGTAGAAATGAAAGTCAGGCCCTTTGTCTGGGGACCGCTGGGAGCATTTACAGATTCACATCTATATTCGTGTCTCAAGATGTGAATAGAAGTTTCTGTGAAGCACTCCCCATAGAAAGATCCTGACTTTCATTTCCTTCAAACAGCAAGGATATAACACCTCAGGCTGAAATATGTGTTATATTACAATAAGCTGAGGAAAATACCAAGGAAAATAACTCATTTTGGGAAGAAAAAGTGGAAAAAATATTACCATAGAATTATCTTCTTTTGCTTTTAAGATGGGAGTGGTAAATTGGTTTTTTGCTGTCTCTATTAAAATTGGCCCAACTGTGAACAAGGCATGTGTTGCTGAAAAATAATACCTTATTGGTGATACCTGATATTTCATGACTGATATCTTATTCCAAGACTGCCTGCTGCCAAAATGCAAAGTCACCAGTCATGTGGTCCTGTCTGCCCCTCTAAGGCCGTCGCCTCACATCAGCTACTGTAAGAGCTCAGGAACTGGGGCTGGTGGGGAACACAGTTCATCTTGGCTGGAGGTATTAAGCTGATCCAACTTGCCATGCAGCTTCAGGATTGCCAGAGCCAATGTAAGCGGAGAGCAAAGGGTGACTCCTCTTTTCGTAGCAGCAGTTGTAGCCTGCCTTTAACCAAGCATGAAATTGCACCTGGAGTCTGACTGTGCCTCTTGAACAAAATTCCTGTGTAGTGTTCTCATCGTGTTTCCTTTAATTGGTGTTAGTCTGTACAGAGTTGAGCAAGTGACTCGTAGGAGTAGTCGTAATAGTAGTCAGATGATATAAATTTTAAAAAAGCAAAACTAAAACCAACCTGTATGTAATTATCTGTACAGTACTCATAGTACTGTGATTCTAAATGCCCCCTGCCTAACAGGACCAAAACAAGGTGCTGATATTACTGTAGTAGGGCCACACTAGTCCTTCGACTCACTCTGTGCAGTCTGGGTACGCTTTACAGAAGACAGTGAAATGTTTCTTCTATGCTATGAAAACAGGCTGGGAGAGTTGAGCTCGTTTAGCCTGGAGAAGAGGAAGCTCTGGGGAGACCTTAGAGCGACCTTCCGGAACCTAAAGGGGATCTACAGGAAAGCTGGAGAGGAACTTTTTACAAGGGCATGTAGCAACAGAACAAGGGGTGATGGCTTTAACCTGAAAGAGGGCAGATGTAGATTAGATCTTAGGAAGAAACTCTTCACTGTAAGGATGATGAGGCACAGGAACAGGCTGCCCAGAGAAGCTGTGGATGCCCTGTCCCTGGAAGTGTTCAAGGCCAGGCTGGACGGGGCTTTGCGCAACTTGGTCTAGTGGAAGGTGTCCCTGCCCATGGCAGGGGGGTTGGAACTGGGTCATCTTCAAAGGTCCCTTCCAACTCAGACCATTCTGTGATTCTGTGTTTGTTTAGCTCTGCCCCTTGGTAGCACAGCTGGGAGGTGCAGCCTCACTACACCAGCGAAGACAGAAGCGTGATTTGTGTTGGATCATTTCTCAGCGGAGTCTGTTACTGGTTGGTTCAGGTAGAGCTAGTGAAGAGGAGAGGATTCCTGAGACCCAGGATTCACTTGCACTGCTCTTCTTGCCTTGGAACAAAACCTCATTAAGAATAGGTCCTGCTACACATTACAGTCATATTAATTAGGAGGGAGGCTTTGAAGATGCAGGGCAGTAGTCTGTGTGCTGAGAGCCTGTTGTCCGAAAGATTTAATCATCGTGATATTTGATGCTGCTGTGGTACTTCCTGACTCAAAAATTCAGTGTCTTTACTTAGAGGTAATGGTGCTATTCATGAATATGAAGATAACAGTTGTACTTAAAATGGATGCACCGATACTTGTTTACAAATAAAACCCAAACCTCCGGAATATGCTGTCTTTACTTCTGGGGGCTTTTTGAGGTTATTTTAAAGACTTTTCTCTAATATTCTGCAATGGTTTGGGGCTCTTTGTATTCTGTAACAGATGCAGCCAATTCTGTGATTTTTAGCTGGGCTATTTTTAGCAACTCTTATCATTACAAACAGCTTAGGAGATTTAAAGTGTGCTTGACATAAAAAACCATCTTCTCTGGGCTGACAATCTTTTTGCTAGTTTATTGCCTAACCTGTTTTCAACCTGCTGATATTAAACTCTCAAATCAAAGCTTTTAATTGGCATGCTTCTGTTCTGGGTGAAATGAATTGTTACGGTTTCATTATATGAGTTCATGTTCATAAGATGTTTTTAATCCCTAACAGTGCTTCATGAAAGGCTAACTGCGTAAGGATTTTATAATCCAAAAATCCACTAACCAGAAAAGATAATACTAATCTTTCCTGGTGAGATGTAAACTAGGCTGTTTCAGATCGTCATGCTGCTGCTGTTTTCAACCCAAGCATCGTCATGTAGAAGTCTCCACTTCTTACAGTTTTTAATTCAAAGCAATTTTGGGTTAGGTCAGGAATTTTATATAATCCATGCAAAAATTTGCAGTATAAAACTTTTACCAAAGGGTCTACATGTGCTTTACAGACAAAGATGATACAAATAGACACAGAAGACCATTGAAAATGTTGTATATGAAGCACGTGTTGCTCCAGGGAGAAGCATCTAGTTCACAGAATGGCTGAGAGTGGACGGGATGTCTGTTGACTGAACCTACCTACCAGCAATGTCTCTGTCGGCACATGCACTGAGACTGAAAGATGAGGAGAAAACGTGGGGAGCCTTGTTGGAACAGGGCAGTGGGCTATCTAGTAATACATGCTCCTGCTTGCCATTGGTTCTTTTTAACACCTAGCTTAAGAAAATAATCTTGAAGCTGAAAATAACAGGCTTGTCTGGAGAGATTGAGATCAGGTATATTTTATAGAGCGTGACAGTCGGGGTGAGCATCTCCAAAGCAGGCTCCTCAAGTAGGAAGTCTGTCTTACAAACATATCCTCAAACTGAAAAATTTGTTACGTGACTTATCTGTACGGTATTTAACCCTTTCGGCTTACAGTGAAGGAGGTAAAAAGGTGCTCTCCTTGCATTAGTCCACTCAAAGTAAAAAGTAACTCAGTCTTTCTCAGGAATGTGTTTCAGGTGCATTAGTCAAGAGATGGAGGGAACACTGTATAATTGAGAAAACACTATTTGCAATACAGCGTTATACTGGAGAGTTTACAACTGAAATACTTCACCCATGGAGAGAAGGATCTGTAGCTGGAAACTAAGGCCAAGATAAAGACCACCCAGAAATGGTCTGTATTAGCACACATCTCTGCATCGTCTGCTTAAAGCTAGACGATAGACAAACGTGTTTTGATAATTCCACTGCTGATTTGCATCACAGTCAGCGTTTTCAGGTAAATACTTTGGACCAAGCTGACGTTTGAATTTTGTATGGGTCACTAGGTGAACACTTACTCGACTGTCTTAAGCTCTCATAGGTGTATCGAGTGCTTCATCTAAATTTTTAGGGGAGCAATTACTTTGCTATGTGTCATTTTTTTCCTAATTAGTTAACTTGATTGTTTTATTGAAAACATCTTAAAATGTCAGGTGTTCTTCTAGGGCTAATACTGTCTTTCTCAGCCAAAATTGCAGTACTTAATTACTTGGACATGAAGGAATATTCATAAACAATAAATTCACTTGAAGCTTAATTCTTCGACCAAGAAATCAGGCTGTGACCCTGCAAATATTTTTAAAATGTTCAGGTGTATTAGACAAACTACCTGACTCTGAATCATACTGTAACCACACTGTACATCTGTTAGGGTGTTCTTGAATGCTGTGGATTGTGATTCCAAATTCTGGAAATACTGCTTTTACGACCTGTCTTGTGTTGAACACTAGCACATGATGTGTATAATTGCAGCTATTTCTGGAACTTTTTAGATAAAATGAAGGAAAAATCATAAATTTGATTTTGGGAAAAATGAAGCGGAAAAGATCATTAGTCAGAAACAGCTTGCTATAAGCTAATTGCTAGTCTCTTTACTGATTTCTGACGGTTAATTTTCTTACGTTGTTTTGCTTTGGGAATCTAGAAACATAATGTGCCAGAGCATTTACAATGTGCTTTCTTTTTGATTCCCGCTTCTTAGTTTAAATGTAGACGGTTTTCTTCTTGAAAACCAACCATTCAAATCACAGGTGAGATTTCCAGTTAAACCGGGATTGTGAAGTCACTGGACTGCTTGATGTCAGACTCTGACTGTATTTTTGGTGAGTTTCCTCTTGAAGGAAGCTGGTAGCCTCTCTGCATATAGTATTATTATCAAAGCTTATTTTATGCAGTAGATCTGCATTTATTCTCTGTTAGTAATGCCGTGTCACTGTCTCATTCCTTGAACGGGTACATTTTTAAATTTCTTAACTGTTTTAAACTCTGATAAACAGAGCTTACCTGAGAGTTTATAGCAAATAATGGAGGCAAAATTATGTACAAGATACGCATGATATAATCTCAAAGACCTCCATCTATGTCTGTAAAGTGTTCTGTTTAGTTTTTATTATTTGTACTACTTACAGATTGATCTCTAGTTAAAACTGCTCTGTGTGACATGATCTCCTGTAAGCTCTGGTCCTCCGCTTGTTCCTGCACAGTGTTCAATACCACAGGAAGTTCACAGTGGAAGATGAGACCAGTTGCTTAAATTAGCTGCATCTACTCCTGCCGCTGAGACAGATTGATACTCTTACCAATACCACTTCTCTTACTCATAGCTTACCACATGAAGAGAACGGAAGAATGAGCAGAGATCTTTAGAGAAAAGGAGCGGCTATTTTAATTTTTCCTAATCTCTCTTAAAGAAACCATGACCTGTGCTATGTGCTTAGCAGTTTCAATTTTAAAATTGCTATTGTGAAGTGTCTCAGAAGATACTCCTTTTGAAAGTTTTGATTATATACCGATGTAATTATGTACACCCGGGGATACTAATATGATGTTTTAATGGGAATCAATAACTTAATATAGGTGATAAGTAAATTGGTTCTGCCCCAAACAGCATTTTGTTGAGAAAGCATGAATGTGAAAACGGCTTCTGAAAGCACTTGGGACACTGAGGGGTCAGCTTCTATTGCTTGGTACAATATTGTTGTCCTTATTCTGAAAACGAACATCATTTTCTGTCTAAAAACTCATGTTTGAAGTGCTGAAAAACAGAGAAATACTCCCACCTGCTCTGCATATTCCAAAGCATAACTATCTGGCATAAATCTAATTTTTAAATTTTCCATTTAAGTGATGCTTTTAATACATATGGATTTTTTCTGTAGTAATTTTTAATAATGAAAAGCAATTTTTGTGCTTAATTATATTGTTTATAATTGTTGATCATCTGCTTTACTAAATAGTTCCAGTAAACTCTTATTAAATTTTGAAAGACCCATTTGAAAAGCAGATTAAATTCTACTTTTATTATTATAATTACCTCTTTTATTATAAGCACATTCTGTAAAAATTTGCAAACTAAAATTAGCTTGTTTGGAACATATGAAGTCCTTTTGTTTTCCTTGAATTTTTCAGAGGAGGACGTTACTGGAAGGAGTAGTTCCTTAACTTACTGTTTAATGTAACTAGCACCAAAAATTTATGACAAGTTAATTGCAAACTCCTTTGCACTGGTGCTTGTACTCGTACCTGTATTGTAAAAGCTGAATTGCTGTAGCTCGGCAGTAGGTGTGTTCCACTGCTCTAACGCAGCCCTGGTACCAACCTGACAAACATCTGGATACCAAGCGATAGAGGGTTTCTCCACCTGAATGACGTACGAACTGAAGCACAAAATATGTCAGGTTTGGTTTTCTTACATTGATACATAACTTTTTTGTATAAAATTAGGTTTGTGCATATTAAATATTCTACAACTAAAGTTGTATGAGTACAACTAAAAAAATTGTAAAGAACATTTTTAGTTCTGTTTCTTAATGCTTCTGGTTTTCCAACAGCTGGGTCAATCTGTAAGGTAAATAGAGGAAAAATTGTGATGTAAATAGAGGAAAGTTACCTTTACCGGTCCTTAGGCTTTATGGCATTTGGTGATTTTAGTACAGTTGTCACTGTGTCCGTTCTGTCAACGCACTAAAGCAGAGGTTTTCAGTTCAGCACATGATTTAATATACCCATATACAAAAGCAGGCATGTTCGTATCCACAAAGAACTTGTAGTGAAAGAACACGCACAGGTGCCTGTTATTCCTCATAAAAAAACATGGTTTAGGCATATTTGGACTATACATGTCGATGTTCTAATTGGGCAGTAACTTGTGCGTTTTGATAGGTTTTAAAACTGGGTGCTTTTTTCTTTCATTAACTTCTGAAGTAAGTGTGAAATCAAGTAGTAACTTAATGTTGCTTATGCCCTGGTGGTTTCTGAAGACAACTGTAAAAGCTGAGGATTTTAATTTTGAAATAAAGCCCTCTGACATTAAACAGAAAGGTCAAACCAGTCATTAGTGAAATGAAGACTCCTTCTATAAATAGTACCGGTTTTATAACACTCAAAAGTGAAGGAAAACAACAAAGATAATGGGAAGTGAACTTGAGCAGATTCTGTACAGTTAGATTTTACTGCAAATTCCTTCTAGTCCTAATAAGAACAAGCTGTGTTTGGAGATAGGGTTTGTAGTGCTGTGTGCTTTAATTAGTAAGATCGTCTGCAGTTTTCCATTTGGGTTGGAGTTCTTCTAAGCTCTCTACGTGCCTCCACACTGAACTTTTTCTAACCTTCAGTTGAACTTGCTTAGCCACTTTCACAGGCGGAAGTTGTAGTGGAGCTGGGTGGGTATTTGATAACTTAGCACAACTTTTTTCTTAGTGACCTAGAACTTCCTTTTGAAACATCCTTCCTGAAAGATAGCAAGGTCTCTTTGCTTTTGCTGTTTTGGTTGAAAAATCCATCTGAATGTAGCCAATTTGAAACAGGTTTTAGAAGTATCAGCTGGGGTGTTTTTGATGATGATGTTGTCTTCCTTAATTGCTACTACTGCCTTTCTAAAACAGGCATCAGCAGTGAACAAGCCATAGAGGGGGATTATGGAAGCCTTCCCTTCCGCTGTGGCTTTGGACTATTGCCAGTGTTTGACTGCTTAACTGAGAGCAGGAGGCAAAAGGCAGAGATGAACGCAGGAAGTGAGAATAGAGGTTGGTAGGTGAGGAAGAAATCTATGCTGAAGGTAAGGAATTTAGATGGAAACGGTGAGGAGAAAACACTGGATGAATTTCTGCAGGAAGAGTCCGACAGATGGAATGAGAGGAGAACCAACCTAATGGTGGGTGGAATAAGAGAAGCGTAGTTGCCTAAGACTGCGTTGAGAGGAGTCCGGGATTGTCTGAAGAACACCACGGGATAAGGATCAGAGATGGACTGCTGTTGGGTGTAGAGCTGCTTGGTTCCATTCGTTGTATTTAATGCTACATTCCTCAAGCTTGGACAAAGAAGAGACATGGGAGGATGTGATGAGGAACGAAGGGCAAATGTACTAACTTTCCAGAGAAGCTGTTGTGGGCTGGGAGGCAGTCAGTGCAAAACAGGCACGTTGTTGAATTTCATCATCTTTAAGCTGCTGTAGAGAGCCACATTCAGCACTGATCTCTTGCGAACCAAAGACCTGTGTGGTAGCTTGCCTCCTCTGAAAACGCGCCTCTATTCCCCTACTCGCAATACGGGGAACGAGTGTTCACGTGAAAATACCTGGTTTGTACAGCCGCTGAACAAAGACTTCAAATTCTTCAGCACCTCCATTTTTAACACAGTAAACATTTTAGATGTTTTAAATTAACATTTTTCCATTAGCTCTTTGTAGTTTGACTTGCATTTAGTATCCTGATTTATTCCTCCTACACTGCAGATAGCTAAATGCATTATTTGATTTTATTAAGTTGTGTGACGTCTCAGCCACATCCTTGGTTTTTTTCCTCACGAAGTTTAATGTTCATTTTAAAGCTACTTTTTATTCTGGTCCTAACATCTGGGATTTTATGTGCCTGTGTTCCTTGCCTTCCTGTATTATTTCAATTCCCAGTGTAGTCATGTTTCTGAATATTTCTATGCACTTCTTAGGAAATCAGATTAATTGAGGAGGCAAAAACAACTAATATAACACGCTTCGGTCTAAGAATGGGAAAAAATTTTCGATGAATAAGAAAAATCTGTCTTTATTACATGCTTCTACAAAATAGGTGTATGTACGTAATACACAGTAGCCATACAGACCCTGTTACGAGTCATTCACTAATCCTTGAGTAACTTGGTAATGGCCGTGTCTCAAATTAGGGTTAGTATTCTTTGCAGTTTACTTGGCTGCTGTTGTTGCCCAGTTGTGTTCAGTGCCTGACTCTGGCCTGTTGGAACGCTTGTCTGGGAGAACAATATGGAATCTCTTTGGAGTCAGACGTGGCCATTATGCCCTCTGAGGAGCTGTAACGGATAAATTTATTCTGTAATGCTCAAATTAAAAAGAAAGATATATTACTCAGTTCAATTTGTAGTTGTGCCTATAGGAGTTCCCATTAAGCTGTTAAGGATGTATATTTCTCATTATTCTGAAAGTTCTGCTGTAAGGATGCTATAGGTTGTACTGCGTTTGCCCATTGAAGAGAAGATTTTATTTCTTTTTTTATTGAAGTTGTCATCGTATACTGTGTTAGTATAGAGTTTTAAATTAAAAATAATTATTAAATGAAATTCCATTGCAGGTGAAATCAATTGGGAAATAGTGCTGGTTAATTTTTGCTGGGTTTATTTTTAATGAACTTTGTTTCAATCTTAAATTACTTAGAGCTAAGGAATTTTAATACCCCCCCATAATTCATAGCTGCCTTTTGTATGTTTTTTTTCCCCATAATAGAAGTGTAAGTATTGCTTAAAACCTTGAAGCATTTATTTATCCTAGTAATAACCAGCTGTTCAGAGCTGAATTTCTCGCACAGTACTTCTGGGTGAGTTACGTTGTGTTGGCAGCTAGGCCGTTTTGCCCAGTTCTGGGACAGAGTCACAAAACACGTATAAACAGAGCATCCGCAGCGGGAACGCCGAGGCAACGCTCCCCGAGATCTCTCCTTGCGCAGACTGACTAGCAGTTGAAGGAAGGAGGTGAGCGTGACTCCCGAGGCAGAGCTGGTGGGAGAGCAGTCAGAGCGCAGGTGATGCGACCTGCCCGGTTTGCTGATCAGATGCTGGTTGTTTGCTGTGCATGTAAACGGAGCACTTGAGGAGTCTGTTGTGACACAATCCGCATGCGGCACAGCCCGGAACTGGCTGCAGACTGCACTACAAATTACAGCGTGGCTGTACCACAGCCCTACTGAAATACTGATTTGAACCTCAAAAACTCTTTTCAGATTCAGTGGCGTTTTGGCCTCTAGAGAAGTGAGTGGAGGCTTCTGTTGTTCCTTGTTTCTCTTTTTTTTCCCTGTGAATGTATTAGATTTTTAAAATATTTTTTCGGGTTTATATCTGACAGTAGGTAACAATACTGCACAAAATCCCTTCCGCATACAAAGTTAAAATTTGAAAGTGTATATGTTTTCTAGCTTACGTCTATGACATCTTCAGATTTTTTCCATTATTTTTGCCTCTTGCCTTCAAGAAATACTGAAGTATCCAAATATTCATTCCAATGATGCACACTATCATGCTTTCATTTGTATGCTCTAAAGGAAATTGCCATTTCGTGGATTCAGCAGAATAAAATTAAATAGCACAACTTTCAAGCTGGGGGGGCACAGGGAGAATTCTGAAAGCAACATTTTTATTGTATTTGTGTGTAGGTGGGTTTTTTGGTTTAGGATTTTGCTGGTTGGTTGGTGTGGTGGGTTTTGGTTTGGTTTGGGGGTTTTCCCCAGATGACAATACCCCTTATGCCATTTTAAATTCCCTGAACAGCACTCCACGTGCTTATTCACTAAACCACCTCAGGATTAATATTCTCTTTTTTTCATCAATTTTTTTCTGCCTACAAAGTAACCATTGTGTTCTAACTCAAACAGTGGTATTCTAAATTGTGTGGGAGAAGGAGAACAATGAGAAAGAAAACAAATGCTTACATCTAAAAGAGTAGTTTTCTTAAAATCTGGACGTCTTGACACTGGACCTCAACTTGTTTTCCTCTTAACACCCCCTCCATTTTTTAAATTTCCTTCATAAAGCTTTTTCTTGCCATTTTCCTAATTTGGTTGCTTTCCTAAATGGCAATAAATAAGCTCCTCTTTAAGTAGACGTCATCAGATACGTCCTCTGCAGCACTCTTTTGCACTGTTTTGGTGTTTAAGAGTATTTCAGTGTAAAGGAAGCCTGAAATATTTCTGTCTCCTTTTCTCCTGTCAAAGGTATATCTGTTGCTTAATTCAACAAATCCAAAATAAAAGGATGGTTGGTAGGTTTATATTTTTAATTTTGACTTGATAAAAATGTAACCGTGTGTATTTTTTTTCATAGCTTTGAGGTCTTTGTCTTTAGGAAACATTCTTCAGTGTGCATATACGACACCCGCCACTTAATAGATAATGGGAGGCTATCTTAATTTATGTATAAACTGTACAAATGCAGGGTTTGAGTGCAGGAGGTATATTTATTTATACAGAAGAGTATGAGGGATGAAAATAGTTTTGGGGTTTTTTGTTTTTTAATCTATCTCGCTTAATATAGACATCTGTGTATCACTGGAATATAACATAACTTATATAGGATATGTATTTTTAAGTAAATCCTGTGTCTTGAGGGATCAGATGTTTGTGTGTGCAGTCTAATGTTAAATATTTTTTCTCTTACATTTTTCCTTGCAGATTTATTCCTTACGACATCACCAAATCCACAAAACACAAAAAACATACAGTTTGAGACATGGGTAAATAAGGTAAGAGAGAGAAGTCTAAAGAACCATTCTGTTAAAACAGACGACTTTAAAAAAAGTCATCTGGTATTCCTTGTTTCAGGAATAAGTGGAACCAGTGTTGAAGCACTAACTGCATTATTGCTTTTAGACTGCAGAATATCAGTGGAGATTTTTACTCACAATAAATTCCTCTGTGGATTTTTTTTACCATGACTACTAAGTAAATCAATCAGACTTCCTTCGTATAGGTTGTTTATTTTTTTTTTACTCTTGCTGTCGCAAAGATTTAATTTCTTTAAGCTTTCTTAGAACTATGACTTCAGTAAGATTGTCTGTGGCTTGGGTAAGATTTTGTGGGGCAGAGGTTCAAAATCGCACTTCTAACCGTTACAATATGTATGCACGTTACCGTGAGAAAATCCTGAGTCCCATGTGAACCAAATATCACAAATGCAGTTCAAAGCTGAGGAGAAATAGGTCAGTGGGTTATTTTTAATCACTGAGATTCTGCTTTTGTATTGCCTAACCTGGCCAGGGTCAGTGAAGAGCCTCATTGTTAATAACTGCTAATGAAATTAGTTAATTCGAAACTTAAATGTTTCCTTTATTCTAAACCCAGTATCCAAAAGGAGTATAGTTAAGAGTCTTAGCATGGGCATGTGTATGTTTAAAAGTTCACTTTTTTGTTACAATAGGAAGTGCTTAATGTGTTCCTTACTAGTTAAGGAATCAGTTTTTGAGGCTTATCTACCTGAAAATAATTATCCATCATGTTACAGTAGGATGTGGCCATCTTCAACCAGCTCCTGAACTGAAAAAGTAAAAAAAAAAAAAAAAAAAAAAAAAAAAAAAAAAAC